>NC_143070.1:28141833-28292000 GCF_052426305.1 Pelodiscus sinensis
TGTAGCCAGCTAAGCCAGGAGGACCTAGGAAAATGTGAATTACTACTGCACATGAAGCCCTCACCACTGCCGGAGCCACTCCCTGTGCTCAGCGGCCGGCTGCTAGCATGTGCAGGCTGGGATACTGTGTGCAGGCAGCCTGCACATGCAGGATATGATGTAGTGCGCTGTGAGCGGAATGGCCCCATTCCCACCTCCCTTCCCGTGCTGATCCAGTGGTTGAAAGGGGCTGTGGCTGCTGCTGACAGGGTAGGAGCTGGGCAGCAAGATGCTGGCAGCAAGAGATTCTGGCTGCTTGTTTCCCCTGAGTCTCAGTGCGCCATGTCGATCGCCAGCCACCTTGACTAAACCTCAAACCAGCTGGACTAGCCAGCCCATGTCACAGTGAGTTGCTAGTGGACCTATCAGAGAAGAGCCCTCAGCAGCTGCAGAAATGTCGCTGCAACTGTCTGAGGCGCCTTTCTTGAAAGGGCCACTTGTCACATGCATTTCCTTAGGGCTGGCTAGCTCTGTTGGTTGGATCATGGTACTAATAACTCCAAGGTTGTGGGTTCAAGCCGTATGCTGGCCACAGGGTTGCTGGGTTTGGTAACTTCTCTTCCTTGTGTCACACAGTCAGCTGTCCCTGTGGATAAGGGTTGTTCAATTTATTGACTTGCTCTGATTCTGCCTCTTGCTATGGACAGGGAAGCAAAAACAAGGGGAAAGGCTGAGAGCTTGGCAGGACTCAGGCCAGAAAGCCGAGCTTATGCTCACAACTATTCTGGAGGCCACCGCAGGCCACCACCACTTGGGGGATGTTGGACTTGCCAAGGTCCAGCCAAAGGAGGGACTGGGGTGTCAGAGGCAGGGTCTGGCTGGGAGACTCACCTGGCTGAGCCCTGGCCAACAGCCCAGCACATTTCATAGAATCATAGAATAATAAGACAGGAAGGGATCTCGAGAAGTCATCGAGTCCAGCCCCCCGCCCTCAAGGCAGGTCCAAGCTCCATCTACACCATCCCTGACAGATGTCTATCTAACCTGTTCTTAAATATCTCCAGAGAGGGAGATTCCACCACCTCCCTTGGCAATTTATTCCAATATTTGACCACCCTGACAGTTAGGAATTTTTTCCTAATGTCCAATCTAAACCTCCCCTGCTGCACTTTAAGCCCATTACTCCTTGTCCTGTCCTCAGTAACCAAGAGGAACAAATTTTCTCCTTCCTCCTTGTGACACCCTTTTAGATATTTGAAAACCGCTATCATGTCCCCCCTTAATCTTCTTTTTTCCAAACTAAACAAGCCCAGTTCATGAAGCCTGGCTTCATAGGTCACGTTCTTTAAACCTTTAATCATTCTTGTCGCTCTTCTCTGTACCCTTTCCAATTTCTCCACATCTTTCTTGAAATGTGGCGCCCAGAACTGGACACAGTACTCCAGCTAAGGCCTAACTAGTGCAGAGTAGAGCGGCAGAATGACTTCACGAGTTTTGCTTACAACACACCTGTTGATACAACCTAGAATCATATTTGCTTTTTTTGCAACAGCATCACACTGTTGACTCATATTCAACTTGTGATCCACTATTTCCCACGCAGCTCCTTCCCTGCACAGGCTGCAGGTGTCAGGTGCCTGGAGGAATAAGAGCCTGAGTGGAGGGGGGAGGGCTTCATGCAGGCAGCTCCCATTGGCATTGGAAACAGTCCAGAAAAGCACGACAAAAATGATGAAAGTTTGGATCAGCTGCCATATGAGGAGAGATTGGGACTTTTCACCTTAGAAAAGTGGAGACAAAGTGGAGATAAGATAGAGGTCTATACATCATGGCTGTTGTTGAGACTGTAAATAAGGAAAGGGATTGTTCTTGTTCCCATAATAGAAGAACTAAGGATGTGCCATGATATTAGCAGGTTGAAAACAAACAAAAGGAAGAATTTCTTCCCACAAGCGCAGTCAACCTGTGGAACTCCTTGCCAGAGGATGTTGTGAAGACCAGGACTATAAGGGCATGTCTATACTTGGAAACTATTTTGAAATTGCTTAAATCGACTTAATAACTTCCAGTCTAAGAAAATAGAAACAGCATGTCCTCAATTATGGGGAAGCCTCACAATTAATCCGAGGCAGGCTCTCTTAATGTTCCTTCCTGGGGGCATGGAATTAAAAACAGAGAAGCAAGGCTGGGAGCAGCTGAAGCCAAGAGCCCTGTTCTACTGTGTCAACAATCTCTGAGGTGGCATGAAATCCCCTCTCCAGGTTCTAACCCTGAAATACCATCAGCTTTATGACATTGTTCCTGGCCTCTTGGCTCAGCCTTTGAACTCTGACTGCAGATGTCTGCTTACCAGAGATGGAGAGATGCCAAAACAGACTAAGCCATGTTGGCAAAGGCTTTTGCCAAAGCCCAGGATTGAACCAGGGACCTTTAGATCTTCAGTCTAACGCTCTCCCAACTGAGCTACTTCGGCAACTGCTGCAAGGATTCTGATGCTGCCTCTTCTCTCAGGCATGTTTTTCTCCACAGCAGTGCACAAGAGCGATGCTGCTGCCAGTGGCCCTGAAAGGCAAGATGAGCTTTGCCTGCCCCCCCCCCAGACTGACTTGCACTTGGCCCCACTCCTACCTCTCTTCCCGGGGTCTCCTAGTGGCTGAAAGGGACTGTAGCTGCCTATGGGGGGGGGGAGAGAAGATGGGCAGGGGGCCGTGTTCCCTGTGAGATTTTCCATCCATGGGTGGAGTGAGTTTCATAATGTGCACCACTAGTGAGGTCGTTTGCGCTTGTGTGGATGTGTGCTACTGTGGTACCCGCCAGTTACTCACAAACAGCTTAGCTAAATATAGTTTCATAATTTTATAGAAGAAAAAATACTGAAACAAGGGATAATTAACAAGGTACATGACTTCATGTATTTAGTATGAAATCAACTACAAAGAACATTAACACTGCAACACATTCCGTAGCCATTCGGTATCTTACACGGATCTGTTCCTTTGAGGCATAAAACAAAATTGTTCATTTTCTTGATTTAGCATACAAGCAATGATGATTCATATCGCTACATGAAATGAAATCGTTGTTACACTTTATGATGGAACTTAAATATTCTGTTATTTAATGGGCTCAGTTCGGAGTGCTGTTTGTGTACGTCTACATTTGCTTCCTACTTCGGACTAGGGATGCAAATGTAGGCGACTGAAATTGCTAATGAAGCAGGGATTTTAATGTCCCATGCTTCATTAGCAAGATCTCGCCTGGCGCACTAGATCGAATCACACCTGATTCGAACCATGAAGTGCACACCAGGAAACGGTAGTTCGAACCAAAGCCCGTGGTTCAAACTAATGTTACGCCTCATTTTTTGTGTAAAAGGTGTTGTCCTGGACCATAAACCGAGTGACCGTGTCCGGGGAGGGCACCATGGCTCAGCTGGCTCAAGCACCTGCCTTGTGAACAGGAGATCCTGGGTGCAACTCGCAGTGGTGCCTTGTTGTAGCCTTTGCTCACATTTTCCTAGGTCCATCTGGGTCAAAGAAGAGGGCTCCCCTGGCCACCCATGGAGCTGCTGGTTCAGGAAAAAGCTGATTGGGGAGGAGTCAACCACAAGCCTGGAGTGGCTGCAGAGGCCACTGTGACTGGCAAGGCTGTGGGAGAGTTTGAACTCCCTGGATTTCATACTGGAGCTCTGCTTAAAGCTGCAGGATCTGACTCCAGAGGCTGCTCTTAAATGCAACAGAGTTTGAGCTGCTTGCAGCTCTGCCTTTGGGACAGGGAGTTTGTACTAGAAAGAGGCAGGCTCAGTGACTAAGAACAAGAGGCTGGGCATTCCCATCATTGAAGGGTTGTTAGATCATCGTGAGAACGTTGCCCGGTACGCCACTTAAAAGATGGGGTGGCAGGGAAGAGTAGGAATGAGACTGGCAGGGGGCTGAAGCAGCAGGGTTGGAGTGACCAGGCCAGCTGTGCCGGGGGCAGGAATGTCTCCGCCTTGTTCTCACAACTATTCTGGAGGACACTTGGGGGACGTTCGACTCACCAAGGTCCAGCCAAGGAAGCAGACAGCAGAACTGCCCTTTGAGGGGCCCGAAGGCGTCTGCACACCAATGCAGGCCCTGCTGAGCCTGCCTGGGAAACGTTCCTGGCTATAGGGCTGCCCTGTGTAGGGCTTCACAGGGAGGCAGGAAATGGGCAAAGTAGCCAGACAAGCTGAGGGAGGCAGGAAAATTCTGATCTTTGCATCTCCCCATGTGAGGGTTTGTCTACACGTCATTCCTCTTTCAAGACAGAAATGCAAATTCAGCTGAGAGAAAGTGCAAATGAAGCGGAGATTTGCATAATCATGTCTGACCAAAATTTCGAAATAACCAATTTTGAAATAACAGGCGCTGTCTAGACACAGTTCTTTGGAAAGAAAACCCTTCATTCTAAATCACCCTTACTCTTAGGCTACGTCTATACTGGCCCCTTTTCCGGAAGGGGCATGTAAATTTCATGAGTCGTCGTAAGGAAATCCGCGGGGGATTTAAATATCCCCCGCGGCATTTAAATAAAAATGTCCGCCGCTTTTTTCCGGCTTTTAAAAAAGCTGGAAAAGAGCGTCTAGACTGGCCCCGATCCTCCGGAAAAAGTGCCCTCAAAGTAGGAATAAGACCCTCCGGAAAAGGGCACTTTTTCCGGAGGATCGGGGCCAGTCTAGACACTCTTTTCCGGCTTTTTTAAAAGCCGGAAAAAAGCGGCGGACATTTTTATTTAAATGCCGCGGGGGATATTTAAATCCCCCGCGGATTTCCCTACGACGACTCATGAAATTTACATGCCCCTTCCAGAAAAGGGGCCAGTGTAGACGTAGCCCTTATGAAATGAGGTTTAAGGGTTAGTTCTGATGTAGGGTTTTCTCCCAAAATAAGCAAATCTCAACAGCGTTTTGTATTTCAAAATAAAGTATTTCGAAATAGCATTGGTCTGTGAATATGCAAATGAAGTGCAGGATATTTAAATCCCAGCTTCATTTACAATGTTGAGTGTCTACATTTGCATCCCTCTCAGATTCTCTGGGCACTGACACCCCCAGGGAATCACAAGGGCGTGTGGTGCTGGCTCTCCTGTTCCAGCAATTGCAGTCAGAGCCCTGCCTTGCCAGTGCCAGTCACAGCAGCCTCTGCATCCGCTCCAGGCTTGTGGTTTCCTTCTTCCCAACACTCCTCCCCAATCAGCCTTTTCCTGAATCAGCAGTTCCATGGGTGGCCAAGAGAAGCCTCTTCTGTGTCCCAGAAGGATGCAGGAAAACTTGAGCAAAGGCTACAGCAAAGCACCACTGGGATTTGAACCCAGGATCTACTGCTTACAAGGCAGGTGCTTTAACCAGCTAAGCCATGGTGCCCGTTTTGCCTATGACCCCACTATAGAGTTTTTCCAAGATAACTTTTCTATCTAGGAAAAACTCTGCCCCGTCCATGGAACAGGTCAACTTTTTGAGATCAGTTTCCAAAAAAGTGAGCGTGTTCTTTCGGAAGCCCTGTATTCCTCATTGTATTAGGAATAAGGACTCTTCTGAAAGAGGAGGTTTTCCCCACATTCGGGCCCGTGTAGATGGGCCAAATGTCAGAAAAGCCTCTTCTGAAAAAAAAAAGTGTCTCTATAACTGTTCTAACTTATGGTCCCAGACAACACCTTTGAATTCCAAAGTGCAGCCGTTCCCCATTTCCCTCCAGCCTTGGAGGGGTCTCAAGGCCTGTGCAGCCCAAGAAATGTGATTAACAGCTCATACCCACAATCTTTTTGTCAATTGCAGTGCAGCCTAAGGGTCACTTACCAAGCACGCAGGACAGTCCACCACTCTCCCAGCTGAGCTATCGAAGGGGGCCTGAGTGCTGCTGGTTTGTCCATGTTGGCCCGTCTACAAGTGTCAGGCCCTGTGCTCCCCCAAGCGAGTGGCATCGCAGAAGAACCCAGGAGCACAGGGGAGCTTCCCATGCAGAAGGACCCCTGAGCTAGATCCATTCATGTCACAGCAAAAGAAAACTAGCTGGGTTCTTCTCATGGGTCTTTTTTTGTTTCAATGTCTCCAGGGGTGCAGAAGGGGCAGATCCAAAAGAACCAAACCGGTCGAGTGCATCTGGGTCCTGCCTCTCACTTGTGCTGCTCCCTCTCCCAGACTGTTCCTACGCCCAAGGCAATAGCTCCACACCCAATGGATGGGTTAGCAGAGGCCAGGGGGAAATAGGCAGAGTCTGGCAGCTGCTGGGACCGGACCTGAGGGCATCAGGGGAAGCAGCGAGAAACACAAACTCAGCCCCCTGCATCTCTAGCCAGGCTGGTGGGTTTCATGGCTCCAGCTCATCTGAGCCAGCCAGATGAGAGACCGAGCCCCAGTGGACATTAGACACCCAGCAGAAGGCACAAAATCTCTTCTCACCAGCCTGAGAACAAGAAACCTAAAGCAGGAGGGTTTTGCAACAACCAGCCTAGGAAAATCCCACTGACAGTTGAACTCAGGTTGCAAAGTTCAGAGCCCTGAGCGCTGCCCCTTGCAGCATGGGACAAACAGCTGATGTTTTTGGTGGGCACCTGGGACTCTCAGCTCTCAGGCTGCCTCTGCTCTCCCGGCTCCCTCCTGCTGCCCCATCCCCACTGCATAGACTCAGGAAAAATCCCTGGGCTGCAATACTTAGTTACACAAATAATTCACCAGCTCAGACGTGATTTCTAAACCCCCAAACAAGGAAATTAATAAAACCTGATGGACTAGGGAGACTTTTACCTACCTACACATTTCAAGAAGTCCAGTTCTATGTAAGGCAAGATTGTGTGGCCTAATAGATACGGCATCTGACTTGGGATCGGAAGATTGAAAGTTTGATTCCCTTCACAGTTGTGTTTACCTTCCTTGGTCTGTGCTTGTGGATCCTGCTGTCTTTGATCTGGAAAGATCCTATGTAACAATGTAGTTTTTCTATAACCCTATGGAAAGGCCTATAGCTATTCAGTAGGTCTAAACTAAAGCCTTCTTCTGCAGCCAGACTGAAGAGCAGCTGCAAAGCCTGGAGTCACATGATCACATTCCATCTAAATGACATTGAAATAGTGTCACACTAGGCTGAGAGAAGGAATCTTATCCTAGTGGCACCCACTGTCATCAGGCAAGAAGCAGATCTGTAGGTGGGTAGAGAAAACTTAATCAGTAGCCTTTTGTCTGGCATAAGACTGCTTACCAATAGCTGTGGTTGTGCAATTGGCATTCTATGATTCTTGTCCTCACTTACCTGTTGTTTGTCTGTGATAGTCTGGTTTGGATCTGTTTCTGTTTGCTGTACAATTGATTTTGCTAGGTGTAAATCAACTAAGGCAGTGGGATTTGATTGGTTAGGTAATTCTGTTACAGTATGTTCTGATTGGTGAGTGAAATTACACTAAAATAATTGGTTAAGGAAGAACTAAGCAGTATTGAGTTTCTCTATGTAAACTGGGGTCCAACAAGGAGACCAGCAAGAAGAAGGAAAAGGGGAGAAAAGAAGAGGAAGGAAAAGGGAAAGGAAGACCAAGAAGGAGGAGAGAAGACCTTGAAGCAGGACTCACCTCCAAGGCAGCCTAAGACCAGAACAGCCAGGACTCCTCTGCACAGCTGTTGAAATGGTTTGCTGTGTGAATTCTATGGCAGGAGACGTCAGGCCTGCGCACTGGGATTATTTACCAGTTTCCCTGGCTTGTCATTGCCTGCAGCTGTTATGGCCAAGTGGTTAAGGCATTGGCTGTGAAATCCAATAGGGTTTCCCTATGCAGGTTCAAATCCTGCTCACAGTGAGGTCTGTGTTTTGGCCACACCCCTTCCTAGGGCAACAAGGGCCTCTGGTAACTAATCCCAGTGCCCAGGCCTGATGTTGCCTGCCCCATAGAATTCAAACAGGAAACCTGGCTCCTAGTGCACAGGGGGAATTTGGAGGTTTGTTGCTGAGCTGTGGGGTGAAGCATCAAACTAGGCACTTCCTGTGAGCATTGATGAATCTGGGCCCCTGTGTCTGGACAATGGCAAACATAAGGTGTGGGGGCGACACAGAGACACTGAGTAGGAAGTGGCTCTGGGACTTTTCTGTCTTTGCCTGTGGGCTTGGCTTTCTGCAGCCAGGAAACCTCCTGGCTCCTCAGACCACTGGTCTGGATGGAGCGTTACCGAAGTCAGAATAATGGAATTGCTGTGTAGACGCTCCCATTGTTATTCCCAAATAACACTGCTGTGTAGATGCAGCCTAAGAGAAATGCTGAGCAAGGGCTCCTACAATGTCAGGGGAGATGGGGAAATGAGGTCACCTCTCTAGATATAAAACAGGTGATGTGTCAGGAGACCAGAACACCCAACTAAGGGAAAACACATCCTTGAGTCTGGCACCTTAGACCACTCGGCCATCCTGACACCCATGCAAATACCGCCAATGGCAGTTTTCTTACATGTGTGAGTTTCTCAGGGAGGCCAAGGGGGCCCCTCTCTTTCTCTTTCCCCATCTAACAGCCGCTCTACAGCAAAGCTGGGTTTATCTCCACTCACCCTCATCTACCTTTGCGAGATGCTTTGCAGGGAGCTGACAAGAAACAGAAGAGGGGAAACCGCTGGCCGGCAGAACGGAGGCCTGGGATTGTCCTGTGCCAGGGAGTCTGTGTCAGTGCCCTTGGGGATCCTGAGTTGTGTGGCTCCTGGGTTTGTTGGCTCCAGACCAAGGGTGTCTCTTCTGCAGGGTGATGCTTGTTCCCGGGGCTAACGCTTATCCCTGTGACACACTTTGTGCAGGGACCATTGGTCTTTGTGCCACAGTACGTGTCTGGGACGTGGGAGTGAGGAACCTGCCTCAAATAGACACGTATCCGCCCCCAGCAGTGCTCTGCTTGAGACCCCGGAGCCCTGGCTTTGACTGGTGCCTGGCATGTGGGGAATTAGATCTAGGGGGAGATTTCTAGAGCCCCACAACAGCTGCTGCTCGCATGCAGATGTGCACATCTGTCTGGGGTTACTGGGCACCTGGCCTGCTTTCTGTCCCTGCCAACCTGGGCAAAGCGGCATCACTGGCTCAGGGGTTCCTCCCTTCAGCGTGCTGCAGAGAAAACCCTTGTGTGTTAAAGGGCCTTAGGGAGCCCGGAGCAGAGGGAGCTGGGAATCTAGTCCCATTGATCCATTCAACACTCACACACAGTCCCAGCCCCAAGCACCCCCACATCCCTAATCCTGTGCCCTGACTCCCATATCCTCCCACATCCTCACCCCTGCCCTGAGCCCCCACTCTCACACACTCCCCAAAACCCTGCCTTGAGCCTCCCACACTCCACATTTTAATTTCTTACAGGTACTGTCCTATCACAACCCCTCCCCCAACTTCCTGCCTTGAGCCTCCCCCTCCCTCCTGCCCAGCCCAAGGGGTGGTGCCCAATAGAACAGTCCCTGTAAGAAATGTGTCACTTTCACCCCTGGGAGCAGCTCAGCCATGCAAAGGGGCTGCCTGGGGCAGGACATTAGCCCTGGAGGGCAGGGGTGGGTGTGGCAGTGACATCACAAGGGCCTTTCGCAGCCCCTCAGCTTATTGGCTAAAGGAGGTTGGGAGGTGGTGACCTCACAGAGAGTCCATGACAATGGCCAGGTGGGACAGGCTGCAGGGCAGGGGCCAGATCAGAGCCCCCCCCCATGGCTTTGCTGTGACCTGGGTTCAATTCCCAGTCAGGGAAACCAGCCTGAAGTTTCACATGGTTGCTTCCTAGTCACTTTTCTCACTTCATTACCACATGTTACAGCAGCTGTGACCCAATAGGTTACTTCAGCCTCCTTTTCCCCCTCTCCCAAGACAACACTTGCCATTTTCAGAAGGGGCAGAGCTAGGTGATTCTAACTGCCCCTCCCCTCTCCTGCATGGGCAGCACTACAGGAAGCTCTGTAGCGCACTCAGCACTAGCCCAGTGGGGCTGGGTGGGGAAAGCACTGGGGGCTGGCGGTGGATGGAGTTGTGGTTCACATGGCAGTCGGCCAAGCAGTTAGGCTGGCCACTGTCATGGACTCTCTGTGAGGTCATCACCTCCCAGCCTCCTTTAGCCAATAAGCTGAGGGGCTGCAAAAGGCCCTTGTGATGTCACTGCCACACCCACCCCTGCCCTCCAGGGCTAATGTCCTGCCCCAGGCAGCCCCTTTGCATGGCTGAGCTGCTCCCAGGGGTGAAAGTGACACATTTCTTACAGGGCCTATTCTATTGGGCACCACCGCTTGGGCGGGGGGAAGCAGGGAGTTACAGGCATATCGCTTGCTCCCAAAGCACTGGGATGACCATGGAGCAGGACTCAGTGGCCAGTTTGTGTTTCAGAGTGGGAGTCAGAGCCCTGCCTTGCTCGTGCCAGTCACAGCAACCTCTGCACCAGTTCCAGCCTTGTAGTTTCCTTCTTCCCAATGTTTCTCTCTAATCAGCCTTTTCCTGAACCAGCAGTTCCATGGGTGGCCAGGGGAGGCCTCTTCTGTGTCCCAGAAGGACCTAGGAAAATGTGAGCAAAGGTTACAATAAGGCACCACTGGGACTCCTGTTTATGAGGCAGGTGCTTTAGCCAGCTAAGCCATGGTGCCCTCTTCCACAGTTTCTTTAAAATGGCTCTTTATGTTTCCAGACAACACTTTTGACTCCCAAAGTGCAGCCATTCCCCATTTCCCTCCAGCCATCGAGCACAGGTGGTGTCTGGCCCCCCGGGCACAGAGAGCTACAGCTCCATGGGCAGGGGGATGGGATGCTGTTGCAGGAAGGGCTGCTCAGCAGGGACGGGGTTCACCTGTGGAGGAAGGGAAGAGTATTTGGGTGCTGACTGGCTAGCCTAGTGAGGAGGCTTTAAACTAGGTTTGATGGGGGCAGGTGCCCAAAGCCCACAGGTAAGTGAACAACATGGACACCTGGGAGATGGGCCAGAAATGGGAGAGAGCAGGGGCTGTAACAGCAGAGATAAAGGAGGGATGCAGGACCACTGGGAAGCAAAATCCAATCTGTGTCTTAGATGCTGGTACAGACACACAGGACTATGGGTAATAAGGAGGAAGAAGTTGGTATCACAGGGACTTGGTGGGATAATACACTTTATTGGTATATTGGCACAGAAGGGTAGAGCTTGCTCAGGAAGGACTGGCAGGAAAAAGGGAGGAGGAGTTTCCTTAGATATGAAACATGTGAACACTTGACACAGGAGTGGACTTGTCGGGAGTCTCTGGGTGAGGTTAAAGGGGTAAAACCCCAGGGTGATGTCACACTAGGCATCTATTCCAGACACCTCTCCAGACAGAAGAGGTGCCTGAGGCTTTTTAAACAATTAACAAAATCATCCAAAGTGCAGCTGGTTTCACACACACTCAGCCTCACCCACAGCTGGGAGGCAGTTTGCAGGGAGCTGAAAAGAAACAGAAGAGGGGAAACTGGAGCCTGGCAGAACCAAGTCTTGGGATTCTTCTGTGTCCAGATGTGCTAAGCAGCTGGCAGCCAAGCTCCCAAGTGCTGGTCTGTTCCTGCCCTCCACAGGCAGGTGAATCCCCTCCAATGGGTGTTACAGGCTGGACTTTGCCTGCCTGATTTTAGCCAGGGACCTGCTCCCTGTGAGGCAAACCTGACACCTCCTGCCCTGCGGAAACCAGCCCCTTGCCTTATGGAAGAGGGAAGGAGCCCCTGGAAGCCCTTAGCCCCTGGCTGGCTCTGCCTGTGGAAAAGAGGAAGCAGCAAACATCTATTACTGGAGAACGTGGGTATCAATCCCACTGCCTCTCGCATGTGAAGCGAGCGCTCTACCACTTGAGCTAATTCCCCTGCCTGTGAGGCACTTTTCCTGCCCCACCCACCTTGTTCCAGAGCCCACAACGTCCCTTCTGATAAACCCTCATATAAAACTCTGCAAATATCCAGAGAAGTTGTGGTTCCCTTTACAAGACTCTGCACAGCTCAGTTCCAATCAGCCGGTCTTCCCTAGAGCCCGGAACATCGACCGCGGCAGCGTCGCTCTTACGCCCAGTGTAGACACGGCCTGAGAGTGTCACAAACCAGCCCCGGGCACATTCCTGGCTAGGACCAGTCACAGTCTGGGCTCAGTGAGGGTCCGTCCTGCCTGAGACGTGTGACACAAAAGCCTCCTGTTCCCTGCCCAGTTCCCAACGCTGGCTGCAGACCCAGCGATATTTGGTGCCTTGGCTGCTGTCCCTGCTGGCAGGGAGCTGTCCCGCACCTGCAGTTCATCCGCCTCCCGGAGAGGCAGCAGCTCTGTGAGGGGGAGAAGCCGGGGCATTTCCCTGCTGTGTATAAAACCATCACTGCCGGCCCGGCCTGGGCCAGTGCGCTGGCATCCCTCATGTCTGGAGCATCCGCCAGGGAAAAACTGAAACCACATCAGGAGATAAGGGGTCAGGGTCCCCCCTGGCAGGAGCTATAGGGAATGGGCTCCCTCTACTTCTCCACAGCAGGAAATACTGGACCCGGGTCCCTCCACCTCTCCCCAGGAGGAGCTATGGCACCAGGGGACCCTCCACCCCCCAGCAGGAGCCAATGGGGGCTCACACACAAACAGGGGCACACGCCCTCAATATCGGTGCCCAGGGCAAAACTCGCTCTGCTCCTGGAACAGGAACAGTGACTAGCAGTGAGGCCCCTCCCTGGCAGCACCATGTCAGACGGTTTCTTCTCGGCCTGGTACCTCCTGAATGCTGGGAGCAGCTGCCTGGGTCGAGGGGCTGCAGTTCCCTGGAGAGAGGGGCTGGCTACATCTACCCTGCAGACTTCTTGCATAAGAACTGTTTTGTGCAAAAGGTCTTGCACAACAGTGTGTCCACACTCCCATGTGCTTTTGCACAAGAGAAGTGCTTTTCTGTAAGAGCGCCCATGGCAGTGTGGAGGTTCTCCTGTGCAGGAAAGCTCTGATGGGCATTTTAGCCATAGGGCTTTCTTGAGCAAGAAACCCCTGTTGCCTGTCCATACTGCCTCTTTGTGGATGAGTTATTGGGCAAGGGGCCTTATTTCTCGTGGGGAGAGGAATAACTCTTGTGCAAGAAGCCCTGTTTTCTGATGCTGTACTATACATTTACATGTGCAAGAACGTGCCTGCAGTGTAGACGCTCTGCAAGTTTTTGCGCAAGAACATCTGCTCCTGCACAAAAAGCCTGCAGTGTAGATGTAGCCCTGGAATGTAGACACAGTCTGAGACAGACAAGGAAAAGAAGTGACCAGAACCTCCCCCCGGCAGGCTGGCCCTCAGTAGGCTGGGTACGTCTACACAGCACCCTCACCTCGAAGTTAGCTGTGCAGTGTGAGCGGCTGCCCAGAACCCCCAGGGGAAGGTCTGTGGGGAGTTTTCAAGGCAACAACAACTACAAAGTTTCATAATCTACACTCATGTGACTGATTTATTCCTCCACTAGCAAGTGTCTCTGAAGGGATGAGAAATGCAGGGCCCAGGTGCAGGGAGCCGGGTCACATTCTCCTGCCTGAGTCTCAGTCCTGGCTGAAGCCTGGCTACAGAGAGAAGAGGCCAATGCAAACAGCCCCATGGCAGTGAGGGAGTCAGTACGTGTGTGGGTGGAGCAGGGAGCTGGGGGCAGAGTTGGGCTCTAACTCACTAGGGTGCGTCCCATAGCTCAGAATAAGCGATGCAATTGGGTAGCTTATTTCAAGTCAATTTTGAAATAGCTTATTTTGTAATTCGGTGCTGGCTACACAGCACTTAGTTGCAAATAAATGGCTGTTCTGAAACTCTCCTCACTCCATGAGGTTTGCAGGGACGTCAGAATAGGGAGCCCGTTATGGTTTGAAACAAGGGGCTTGCTCTTAAGATGCGTCTGTGTGATACAAGCACCACGTCCTAAACCTCCGAGCTAGCCGGCCCACGGGTGTCAGTCCCACAAGTGGCCCTTTCGGAAAGGAGCCTCAGTTCGCCACAGAGCCCTTGTAGGGTCTACAACAAGGTGGGTGGGGTAGAGGAGCTGCTCACATGCAGAGGATTTAGCTCAAATGGGAAACCCCTTGCTTTATATGCAAAGAGTAGTGGGATTGATGCCCCTTTTCTCCAGCTGCAGCTTTGTCTTGGTTCCTAGTTTTCACTGTTGGGGGCTCAGTGGCCCCTCCCTTTTCCTACCTGCTCTCCCAAAAGAGACAGACCTGGCTCCCCTTTCTTTTCCCCCAGCAATTGCCATGCTGCAAAGCAGAGAGTGGAGATATCAATCCTAGCAGTCCATCAGGCTGTGTGGTGCAGTGGAAAGCACATTGGACTTTGAAGTGGCACTGGTTAATATAAACCCATCTAGACAGTCAAAGGCTGTGGGTTCAAGTCCCACCAGAGATGCCTTAGCTGCTTCCTCGTTTCCAGGATGCTGCTTTTACAGACCAGTCAATCCTTAGGCTGACACTGGGGTGGGCTGGCATGCAGGCAATCCCCAACAGACCCCATTAAGGGTGGAGGAAAGGGCTGGGCTAGGACTTGGGGGTCTGGACGCGGGTTGTTCTGAGAGGCTGCAGGTGCTGATAGATCCTCCCTGTCTCCTACCAGTGCTGTGCAACAGGCAGGCAGGCTTGAAGCTTTGCTGGAAAAAAGCACCAGTCTAGAGGCGGATCTTTTGGAAAATAAAACCTTTTCTGAAAGATCCCTTATTCCTTATTTTAAGAGGAATAAGGCCCCAAAGGGACAGACCCAAAGCAGCCGCCTGGTCCTAATGCCGGGCCTGCAGCCAGGGGGAGGGAGAAGAATCTCTCCTGCTACAGGCCTCTGCTCTGCCAGCTGAGCTATGGAAGGTGCCTGGGGCAGGCTGCTTTGCCCAGGTGGCCCTTGGACGAGTGCCAGGGCAAGAGCCCCCCGAAGGGGACGGCCTCCCAGGGGAGGGCCAGGAGAACCCAGCAGCACAGGGGTGTCACAGGCGCTTCACTCGCAGAAGGACCCTTGAGTGATCCAGGCAGAAACACTGCGTCTCGCTCCCTGCAGCTCCCCTTGCTGCCCTGGCAGGCGCTGCCCCTTCTCCCACCGGCCTGGGCCTGGCCTCCCTCCCCCGCCCGGCACCACAGAAATCCCCTTGGCGTGAGCCTGGGCAAGCCAGAGGCCTCAGGCCTGTCCCCTCTGAGGGGCTTGTGCCTCGGCCTCCTCTGCCCTTGGTGCCGGCTCTCCCGGCTGCCCCTGAGCGCTGCTGGCCAGAGGAGGCAGCAAGGCAGGAGAGGGGGGAGGAGCAAGTCCCGCTGAGGCCGACAGCTCGGGCTCAAGCCTCCAGCCCCAGCACAAAACCTTCAGCCGGGCCCGTGTGGCTCCCTCCTGCCCCCACACACGCTCACAGGGGGAAACGTGCCCCATGTTCCATCCCTGTGCCAGGCCTGGGCGACGGGCTCAGCCCTCCAGCAGCCCACAGGGCCTGTGAGGGACGGACTGAGAGCAGGGCCCCACTGACACCCCCCCTTCTGCCCCACTGGTCTGCGTGTGGCGCTGGCACGGGACAGGCAGGAATGGCAGCTGGGACAGAGCAGCTTGGACTGACGGGCGAGTCTCACTTGCTGACCAGTCTCCTGGGCCCTGGGCTCTGGGGCCAGCCTGGGGGGGTGGGTGGGGAGGAGAGAGGGTGTGAAGAAATTCCAGGGGGGGGGCAGGAGGGTTTTCACAAATCAAAAAGGGGGGGGCGTGATGCTGAAAAGTTTGGGAACCACTGCAAGGGGACAACCCAGTAGGGACTAAAAGTGAGTACTCCAGGTGAAGTTTGAACTCACAACCTCAGCATGTCTCCTACAAGTACTGCCTTATAAGTACTGTGCGCTGACCCATTGCACCACTGGAGCAGATATTGGCAGTGCTTCTTCAAAGTCCTTAGATTGAAAAAGTCAAGACGCACAAAGTGGAATTGAAGTTTCTGCTGAGCCCTTGTTCTTTCTTTTCACAGGCAGAGCCGGGGGACTCCGCACATCCAGAGACCCCTCCCTCTTCCTCTCTGAAATAACCCACCCTAGTGGGGCACAAACCTGCTGGAGGCCAGAGCACGAGAGATCAGTTGTAAGTGGGTCAGTGCTCCCTTTGCACATGAGAGGTAGCAGGATTCACTCCCATCTTCTCCCACCTGCTCGCTGGTGCTGAGGCGCCGGCCCCTTTCCTGCTGCCCCAACTCTTATTCCCACAATGCACTTTGTGCAGAGACCATTGGTCTTTATTGCAAGGCATGTGGCTGGGAACCAGGACCCTTCCCAAAATATACAACTCCCCTGCCCCCCGTTCTGCTCACGCTCTCTGGCTGCCTCCAGCATGGGCTGAGCTCAGGGGTCAGATGGGCGACCTGCCCTGACACTGTGATGGCATCAGGCACCTGAGCACAAGTCTGCTCACAAAGCTCTAATGGGCCTCAGACAAGCAAAACCACCTTAGTGAACCTCAGGACAAGGAAGCCAAAAAGCCTGGAGCACAAGGACCTCCCAGCAACCACCCCAGCCCGTCCCACTGAGATTTAAACTCAGATTGGAGGATTCAGAGTCATTAGTGCTGCCCCTTACACCTGGGACCTAGACAGAAGGCCTGGGGTAGACACCTGGGGCACTCAGGTCTCAGACTGGCCTCTGCTCTCCTGGCTTCCCTCCGGCTGCTTCATCTCTCAGGACTCTCTGGCTACATCTACACGGCACGTTGATTTTGGAATAAGCTCTTCTGGAACAGTTATTTCAAAATAGCACGTCTACACTGCAGGGAAACCTCAAAATGAGTCTGAGGAGGCTTCCCTAATGTAGAGGTGCTACCTTGATTTAGAGCCCCAGGGGGAATAACTTAGAATGGCCCTGGGGAGGGGATATTTTGAAATAGCAGAAGTGGAGCATGTACATGCACCTCATTTTGAAATAGCTATTTCAGAATAGGCATTTTTCTGCATACAGTGAGGTCTACAGAAGTTGGAATTAGCTGTCTGTTATTTCAGAGTTACTTCAAAATAACGGAATTGCTGTCTAGACTCTTGCCTTGTTATTTTGGAATAACGGCCATTGTTTCGAAATAACTGTTCTGTGTGGACAGAACCTCTGCCCTGCCCCAGTTCTGATGCTTTCTGGACAAACTCCATGTTAGGACCAGTCACAATCTGGGGTCAGTGAGGGTCCGTCCCACCTGAGATGTGTGTTCTACAAAAGCCTCCTGTTCCCCACCCACTTCTCAATACTGGCTGCAGACATTTTTTCTCATATGGGGGTGTAGCTCAGTGGCAGAGTGTTTGACTGCAGATCACATGGTCCTTGGTTCAAATCCAAGTGCCCCCTGCAAGAGTGTCTATTTAATAGAGACATTTCTTCTGTATGTGAGCTCTCTGAATGAATACAAACCTGTAGGCTACATCTACATGGCAGGGTTTTTGCTCAATGTTCTTGCACAAAAACATGCAGAGCACAGCACAAATGTTCTTGCACAAGTAAATTTGCACTACAGCGTTGGAAAACAGGGCTTCTTCCAGAAGAGTTATTCCTCTCCCCACGAGGAATAAGCCCTCTTGCACAAGAGCTCTTCCAAAAGAGGGCAGTGTAGACAGGCAACATGAATTTCTTGTGCAACAAACCTGTATGGCTAAAATGCCCATCAGAGTTTTCTTGCACAAGAGAGCAATCACACTGCCATGGACGCTCTTGCACAAAAGCACATCTCTTGTGCAAAGCACTTGGCAGTGTGGACGTGTTCTTGTGGAAGACCTTTTGCACAAGAACGCTTGCACAAAACAGTTCTTGCACAAGAAGGCTGCAGTGTAGACGTAGCCATCATGTTATGATGGTGTTTAGGTCAGTAACTGGGGCCACTAAATGGTGCTTGTGACCTGTGACCTAGGGATCCATGTTGGATCCCCTCAGGCACCGGCCACTCAGAGATTGGTCAGAACTGGACTTTTCTGCCAACTGGCACGAGGGTTCCTGACAATAAGCGGCGGAACAGCTCTGCACAAGAGGGTTTTTTTGTGCAAGAAGGAGCAGTGTAGACAGCTTCTTCTTGCACAAAAGTCTCTGCTGCAAAAATGATGGCTCATTAGGTATGCAAATGAGGTGTGGCAATATTCATCCCCACACCTCATTTGCGTATCTTATTGCACAGCAATGTGCGGTGCAGACACAGCCAAGGAAGCCAAACCCTGGCATTACCAAGGATTTGCAGCAAACCAGTATTTCGCCAGCGGGTCCCACTGAGGTTGTGGTGCAGGATTCAGACTCACTTGCCGAGGAAGGCTCCAGAATCTTCCTGTTTTGCACAAAATTTTTTAAGCTTAGAAAGCAGAGGGGCCATGTTTACACTGACGGGTTCTTGAGCAAGCAATATGCCAATGAGGCTAAGCGTGGACTATCACACTGCTCCTTCATGCACAAGAAACCCCCGTGACAATAAGCAGCGGAACGGCTCTGCACACAAAGGCTCTGTCTGCACTGGTGGCTTCTTGCACAAGAACACGGCCACACAGGGCTGCTGACGCAGGTGACCAGGTGGTTGGCAGCAGTGTTGTGGGCCAGGCACATGCCCCAGGCCTCCTGGACATATGGAGCCTCCCTCTGTGGCTTGGGCTGGAGGAACCTGCCCCCTGCAGGGAGCCTTGGGCCAGCCACTGCAGCAGCAGGAATTTGGGAATCACGTCACCCCATTGGGGCAATGGAGGGAAGAGAAGGGTTTTCCCTGCCATTAGGGAAAGCAGGCCAGGCCAAGGCCCTTTTAGCCACTGGGGCTGTGCAGGCTGGAGCCTCCTCCTATGAGCTCTCTACTCTGCTTCCTGCAAAGGTCTCAGCCTCTTGTGTGTCTCTGCTTCCCTGTCCATAGCAGGCAGCTAAAGGCTGGGTGAGGACAATCACCACAGCAAACATCTCAGTGGCGAGCATGGGGCTTGAACCCATGACCTTGGCGTTATTAGCACCACGCTCTAACCAACTGAGCTAGCCGGCCTGCCAAGACTAAGCTGCCCCTGCTGTACAGACACGGCCATAGAGCCTCAGGAGGCTGCAGCGGTGGGAGACACTTCTCCGATTTTGGGAGGGAGACGAGACACCAAGTCCCATGACTCGGAGCCAGCTACAGATACCCATGGAAAGCTGATTTTCAGAGGGGTGTGATCAGCCCTTCCTTGTATCTGGCTTCTTCAAAGGGGCTTAATCAGGAGCTAAAAGTTGAAGAAGGGCCATTTAGAAGGGTGAATTCCTTTCCCTGGCAGACTTTTCTGTGTGCCCCAGTGGCCTAATGTACAAGGCACTGGTCTCCTAAGCCAGGGATTGTGGGTTCAAGTCCCACCTGGGATGATAAAGAGTTTACCTTCCTCTGCTTTCTGAAGTAGCTGGCAAGGATGCTCAACTCTTGCTGTCTCCCTCTCTACAGAAGCTGTTCAGACCCCCTCACTAGCCAATGCTGGTGTTGGGTGCAGATCTGAGGGCTAAAAGCCCTGGTAGTCAGAGTGAACTGGCATGTTTTGCCCTAGGAGACCCAGGAGTAACAGGCAGAGGGAAGTGGCTGTGGCAGAGCAGGCTCTGCCTGGAGACAAAGCCAAGCTGGAGGATGAGAGGGCAGAGACAGCGTGTAGTCAACCTGTGGAACTCCTTGCCAGATGAGGCTATGAAGACTAGGGGTGTGTCTAGACTACCTAGTTTTGTCGACAAAACTATACCTGCGTCTACACTACCGCTGAGTTCTGTCGACATAACGTCAACAGAACTCAGCAGTTTTGTCGACACTGGTAAACCTCATTTTACGAGGCATAACACTTTCTGTCGACAGAACTCTGTCGACAGAAGGTGTTATTGCCTGTAACACTGCGTCCAGACTACGGAGTTCTGTCGACAAAGCAGCTTGCTTTGTCGACAGAACTCAATGTGTCTGGACGCTCTTTGTCAACAGAAGTTTTGTCGACAGATACTGTTGACAAAACTTCTGTTGACAAAACGCGGTAGTCTAGACGTACCCTAGGATTATAATAGAGTTTAAAGAGAAGCTAGATAATTTCATGGAGGGTTAGGTCCATAAAAGGCTATTAGCCAAGGGATAAAATGGTGTCCCTGGCCTCTGTTTGTCAGAGGCAGGAGACAAATGGCTTGATTGTTGTCTTCGGTCCACCCTCTCTGGGGCACCTGGTGCTGGCCACTGTCAGTAGACAGGATACTGGGCTAGAAGGACCCTTGGTCTGACCCAGTACAGTCGTTCTTATGTTCTTATGAGACTCCAGAGCAAGCGGGGGCTAGTTATTTGGTCTGGCAAACTGACAGAAAACCCCCAGGCCCTGAGCATGGTGCGGGCGAGGCCCATGGGGCAGTTTGCCTGGCGAAGTTCGGGGCGTGGAGAAGCTGTGAAGCTCTGTGAGTGGATAAGGTCTCTGGCTGAGCTGTGCCCCCTGCCATGTGTGTGACTCAAACTGTCCCACGTCCCCTTTTGTGTGTCTGTTGCAATTCCAGCTTCTTTCCTCAGGCACGTTCATCCGGCAAAGACCCCATCAGGGATCTTGTATCTTCCTTTGTGCTGCTCGGCCGCAGACACAGCCAGGGCTGGTAGGAAATTGCTGCACTTTGGGAGTCAAAGGTGTTGTTTGGCACCATAGGGCAGTTTCACCAAACAGCCTGAGGAGGGCACCATCGCTCAGCTGGTTAAAGTACCTGCGTTGTAAACAGAAGGTCCTGGGTTCAACTCCCAGTGGTGCCTTGTTGCAGCCTTTGCTCACATTTTCCCAGGTCCTTCTGGGACACAGAAGAGGCCTCTCCCTGGCCACCCATGGAACTGCTGGTTCAGGAAAAGGCTGATTGGGGAGGAGTGTTGGGAAAAAGGAAACCACAAGTGAGAAGCACCTGATGCCCACAGACCCTCACTCTCCATGGCTGCAGGAGCTGTAGAGGTTGCACCCTCAGGCTTTCTAAGCATGGACACCCCCAGGGAATCACAAGGGTGTGTGGTGCTGGCTCTCCTGTCCCAGCAATTGCAGTCAGAGCCCTGCCTTGCCAGTGCCAGTCACAGCAGCCTCTGCACCTGCTCCAGGCTTGTGGTTTCCTTCTTCCATCTATACTGCAGGGCTACGTCTACACTGGCCCCTCTTCCGGAAGGGGCATGTAAATTTCACTAGTCGTCGTAGGGAAATCCGCGGGGGATTTAAATATCCCCCGCGGCATTTAAATAAAAATGTCCGCCGCTTTTTTCCGGCTTTTAAAAAAGCCGGAAAAGAGCGTCTAGACTGGCCCCGATCCTCCGGAAAAAGTGCCCTTTTCCGGAGGCTCTTATTCCTACTTCAAAGTAGGAATAAGACCCTCTGGAAAAGGGCACTTTTTCCGGAGGATCGGGGCCAGTCTAGACGCTCTTTTCCGGCTTTTTTAAAAGCCAGAAAAAAGCGGCGGACATTTTTATTTAAATGCCGCGGGGGATATTTAAATCCCCCGCGGATTTCCCTACGACGACTAGTGAAATTTACATGCCCCTTCCGGAAGAGGGGCCAGTGTAGACGTAGCCCAGGGCTTAACTTGAAATAAGCTGCGCAAATTGAGCTATGTCAATTGCATATCTTATTTTGAAATAGCTTAATTCCAAAAAAAAGGAGCATCTCCACAGCACTTCTTTTGCAACTTCCTCCAACTTCCCTTACTTCTTGTACAATGAGGGTTACACAAGTCGGAGTAAGAAGTCCTCCAGCTTGACAGTATTTTTGACACTTTTGAAATAACTGCCTGCTATGTTGACACGGACTAAGTTATTTTGGAATACTGTTGCTGGGTATACATACCCTAAGACTCCAACTCCCCCTTCCCCAGCCCATTCCACACAGGTCTCCAAACAGTCCTCAGGTGGGACAGACTCTTGGTCCTTGCTGCCTGGGATGTATGGTGCCCAGTGCCCAGCAGTGACAGCCTGTGTCTCATCCCCACAGCCCTGAGGCAGCCAGTCCCCAGGGAGGTGACAGCTCCAGGAAACACTTGAGGTCAGACTGTGCCCTGAATGGAGAATTCCCACATTTTTTGTATCAACAAGTGAGAAGCTCGGGATGAAGTTTACGGGAGAATTTTGTGCCCAGCTTGTGACCTTCCCCTCACATCTGCAGAGCCCTGGAGAGATGTGGTGCCAACATCAGCTCCAGGCTCTTTCCCAGTGTTGTGCAGTGTGAGGGGCTGCTGCAGCCTCACTGCTATGGGCAAGGTGTTCACTCCTGCAGGGTCACCATGTGCACAGGCACCGAGCTTGGAACATCCCATCCCAAAGGCTGTGTGGCTGTTTCCCATGAAATGAGCACGCCCTTAACTCACAATGAGGTGAGTGTCCAGAGCCACTCAGACTTGCAATGAAACTACATTTTGGGGTAATGAACCCCCTCACCCCTCCAAGCGATGTCAATGATATCGGGAGTGCCGCCATGGCTGTGCCTTTCTGAACATCCAGCCCCCGGCCTGGGGCCAGCAGAGTGCCGAAGGTCAGCAGCAGCTGATGTGTGCGAGCGGTAAGTCATAACCCGTGAGAAACACACAGCTAAGCTTGAGCTGAAGGGGGATTTTATAGCCTCTATTCTCTGCTTTATGACTTTACAGCCTAAAGATCACAGCCCAGCCCCTTCCAATCTCAGATAAGTGCTGGAGAGTTATTACTTTCAAACATTGTAAAACCCCATAGACAGAAGTGAAAGTAATTGAGTGGGCCTGCAGCACCTTGGACACTAACACAAATATGTAAGATGGAGTATCATGAGCTCTCATGGGCACAACCCACTTCTTCAGATGGGAAGTGAAAGTAACAACCCTAACCTACCTCCCCACCCCACTCCAGCTGCCCCAGTCTCTTCCCATCATTTTTTCTCCTTGGGCCAGTCCTGAGCCCAGAATCACAGTGAGTAAGTCTACACGACATCGTTATTTGGAAACAACTCACGTTATTTTGAAATAATGAAGTGAGCGTCCACACAGCAAGCCCATTATTTAGAAATTGTTTGAAAATGACAGGCTTCTTATTCCAGAATAATACACTCAGTGGTCTCTGGGGCTGGACAGGCCAGAGCTGCCTAGAGCTGAGACCTGCAGCAACCTCCAGGATCACAGAGATGACGTGACAGACAGTCCACAGGAGGAGCTCATAAAGTCTTATTTGTGTGAGGCTACAGAATCTGATTCCAGAGCCCACAGTGGGATATTCCCTGCCCCCCACCCCTGTCTCAGGGACAGAGGCTGAGCTGGGATCCCAGCCCCACCCGGAACCAGGGTTGGATGCTCTGTCCAGAGACAGAGCCTGCCAGGAAAGTGAAGATCGTGGCCTCGTTGGCAGCATCGATAAATGTCACCTGCCTCTGGTCACAGTCCAGACAAACCCGGATCCTGCTGGGGGCCTGGCTCAGGGGCAGAGGGGTCGCAGGGTGAGTTAGAGCCCAGAACTGATCCCCCCACCGCTCCACAGCCCAGATCCTCCCACTGGGGTTCTGGCTGTTCCAGTCCTCCCTATTTATAGACTCTTTGGCAACCCCCACAGTCCAGTATGGCCCATCCCCCACCTCCACCTCCCAGAAATGTCTCCCCGAGGTGAACCCCTCACGACCCAGCACGCAGAACACAGAGTCAAATCTCTCCGGGGTGCTGGGCAGTCGCTGTCGTGTGTCTGCCTGTCTCACATGTTTCCCATCCTCAGACAGGGTGAGCTGGGGATGGGCCGTGTCTGGATCCAGAGTCACAGTTGCTGGGGAGAGAGAATCAGAGCATGAGGGGCAGCTGGGGCCATTTCTCACCCTCCCCTGCAGCCCTGTTGTTGCCTTAGACAGGTCTAGGCCCCAGGGAGCTGCCTCTGCCCTGGGCCCTGAGACTGAGCCGAGCTGTCACTGCAGCGCCTCAGCCTGAGCAATGGGACCCGCTTCACTGGTTTCTTATTTCCCTACATGAGATTCAGCTCCCAGCTCCTCCTGTTGGGGCTGCTCCATCCCAGCAGCAGAGACACAGTCAGAAAAGTTTTAGTGGGGAGAGAGTTTCCCTCAGGGGTTTAAATTGGTACCTGCCTGAGACAGGGTGGACCAGGCCCTGAGTCTAGACAAAGGCCATAGGGTGAGTCTAAAGTACACCTCTCTGCTGACAGAGGGATGTAGATTAGGCACACTGATATTGAAAATGAAGCTGGGATTTAAATATCCCAAGCTTCATTTGTATAATGGCAGTTGCTGCTTTTTTTACAAAATGGGGCTTTTTCAGAAAAAAAATGGCAGTCTAGATGGGGATCTTTCGAAAATAAAACCCTTTTATGAAAGATCTTTTAAATCTTATTTTATGAGGAATAAGGGATCTTTGGAAAAGGGTTTTATTTTCAAAAGATCCCCATCTAGACTGCCATTTTTTCCCCCAAAAAAGCCCAATTTCAGAAAAAAGTGGCAGCCACCGTTATGCAAATGAAATGTGGTATATTTAAATCCCAGCTTCATTGCAATATCAATGTGCCTAATCTACATCCCTCTGTCAGCAGAGCGGTGTAGTTTAGATGTACCCATAGAGAATACCTCCAAGAAAGCTAGCATGGCTGCAGAGAAACCAGCCAATCAGGGGCGAGAAAGGCCTATAAGAAGAAGCTCCAGCACCAGAAACAGCTCAGTGTCTCTGGCGCCCTAAGCCTGGGAAGGCCGCGTGACTGCCTAAGGGAGCAGCACCATGGAGAGCTCTCAGAGCTGACTAGAGACCAGGATGAGCTGCGACTGAGCCCTGAGGGAAGGGTGAGGACACTGCGCCCAGGAGGGGAAGCCCTGGAGGCCCCACTCACTATCTGGGGAGGGAAGGTGAATAAACTGAGAGAAGCGGGACAGTAACAGAGATCTCTGCCATGGGCCCGTTAGGCGTCTTTCCCTGAAGGAGTATGATTCACACAGTGTGACTTTGGCTGAGTAGTAGAAAAGGCTTTTTAAAGTGACAGCGCAGGCACACGCACTCGGCCAGATGGAGGCGCTCGTGAGTGGTGAGCGCCACCCTGTTACACTGCCTCTTCTGCTCCCCCCTCACTGAAAGTTTCCTGGCTGTATCTCGCTGCTGGCAATGAACATCCTCCAGTGCCAGGCCAAGGGGCTGAGAGGAAGGGGCAGGATTGGGTGGGGCAGCCCATTCCCAGCCCAGAAAGAGGGGGGCAGCATCAGAGAGAGAGTGTCCCCCTATCCCAGAAGCAGTGAGCCACTCCAATGGGAGAGCCCAGCCTGTCCAAAGCAAAGGCGGGATGTTGGATTACGGGGATGGGGGAGACCCCTGTGTCAGGGTAAAGGAGAGGGGGTGTCAGCCCAGAGGGCAGAGAGCTCTTGACTCATTCTTCCTTAAAAGGCTTGTGACTGTCTATCAAAACCTCAGGGTCAGAGTTAGGGGCTTTGGGTGCTGCTGAGGGAGAGGTTTCTGTTTAGCAGCGTGGGCATGAACTCAGCACCCAGCCTGGTGTCAGAGTCATTTGTTTGACTTCACATGGGATCTTCTCAGTATTTAATTATTTCACTTTTAGATTGTCAAGCGTCCTGGTCAGAGTCAAACTGATTTTCACTTGAGCTAGAAACTCATAACAATGTTTCCTGAGAAATCTGTCATAATTCAAATACAATCTCCACCTGCAAACTCACCTGGTGTGTACGCGCTTGGGGATTCCCCTCTCTGTGTCTCCAGTGCAGAGGGCAGAGTGTCTGGAGGGGAAAGGAGAAGAGAGGAGGTTTTCTGCTTTCAGATTTATAACTCTGATCTGACCTAGCCTGGCTCGAGTTTTGACAAAGAATCAGGCAGAGAGGCACAAAGACTCACTCTGCCTTCTCTATAGAGAGAAACTGATTTGAAACCTTCCTCCCGCCCCTTTCATTTCGGTGTCTCCCAACACAGGAGCCCACAGCCACCCGAGGAGACGCAGTCTGTGATGAGGGGAACTTAAATCTCCTTATCCCCTCCCACCCTCTGGACCTCAGCTGCTTTGTCCCATTCACCTACTGCCTTTGGCCAGACCCTAGACCAAGGGTGGGCAAGATACGGCCTGCAGACTGCTCTGCCGGGACCCACAGGCAGAGAGCAGCCCCATGCCTTTTGGCTGGAAACAACTGACCAATGGGAGCTGAAGGATTGGGCTGATGATGGGGGCAGCGCAAAGAGCCTCCCCCTGCCCTGGCATTCAGAGAAGAGCCACCTGAAGGGAGCAGACAGCAGATCTGAGAAGTCTGGGGCTGTGATTGGCAGGGAGCTGGCTTTGGGGTCCTGCAAGTCTGCAGGCTGGGTGCTGCCTAGGTAAGCATCTCCCATTCAGAGCCTGCCTCTGGGATCCCCTCCTCCAAATGCCTGCCCCAGATCTCAATCCTCTCCTGCCCCAGGTCACCACACAAACCCTCTGCACTCTTCCTCCCCAGGTCACAACTCCCTCCAATACCCTGTACCCCGCCTGCACTCTTCCCCCAGGCCAGAATCCTCTCCTGCACCCATAGCCCCTCCAGGACCTTGCACCCCAATCTCCTGCCCCAGATCACAGCCCCCTCCTTCACCCAGTCCTCCATCCCAAGATCCTTTCTGCACCCACCTGGCTTCCCAGGTGCCAAACACCTTAGAAAACTCCATAGAAACCTGTGGCCATTGGCCATTGATCAGAATCTTGGAGTGGCCCCAGATCAATCATTACCCGCCCCCTCCTAGATCCAAATTCCACATTTAGTGTGAATGTAACTTTACACACTTTGGTTCCTTTGGCGTTAACAGGATGGTAAGATTTGTTGGGTTAAGTCTCATAATTCTATACCCCTTGGGGTCTATTCACACAGCGTCTCCACAATGGGCACAGTGGGGCCCTCGGCCTCCACAGACCGACACGCCCAGGAATACAGTCATTGTACAGTGTGGAGACCAAGGCTGGGAGACAGTCGGCTCAACGAGCCAGATTCACCCTGAAGTGGCCAAGAGCTACAGGGGATCGTTTGAGACTCCCCTGGTCCATGGCCGTGGAGCCCCATGCAGACCTTGGCCCAGGTTGGGGAAGTCTTGAGATTTAGCCAGAGCAGCACCCCTGTTTCTCTGGCTCCACACATTTCCCAGGTTGGGACAGACTAAACATTAGGCCATTGGAACTCAGTGTTGCGACTGAGGGTGAGTCATGAATTAACGCGTGGCATCCTTACACCTGTGCCTCGTTACACCTGCTCTGTTTGTCCCCTTTCCATCTTGCATTCAACCGATCTGTCCTTTCCCCCTCCCAGTTTCCTCTCCTAGATCCTTTCTCGGTACCTTCACCCTCCCTCGGAGTCTCCATGGGAGCAACAGTTTTCTGGCAAAGTCACCGTCTCAAACCCAGTTCAGGAGAAATCTCCTCCGGCGGCTGCAACGTCCCCTTTTCACACCTGGAGAGAGAAAACATCACATGGTGACACTGCACCGAGTGACTCAGTTCTCCGGCTCTGGCCAGTGAGTCGCTGCTCCTGATGGAGCTGGAGTTCGAATCCCTCCAGTTCTCCCAAGGCCCCGAAACATTCCCCTCAAAACTCCCATTCATATTTTCAGCTCTGGCCTGGAGAGATGAAAGGGGACTTGAGTCTCCACGGCCAACTCACCCCTTGGCCTCCAGACGCAGAGGGGCAGGAGGTTCCCAGGGGAAGGGCTGCAGGAATCTGCCCACTAGGGACTAGACCGAGACTCCAGCTCCCCCCTGAGCATGGCCTGGCTGTGGGTCTTTGGCCCCCAGGCCAGGCTGGAAGCTGATGCTGTAGGCAGAGAGCCCAAGGGGTGGGGACAGAGGCAGGGGGCAGCTCTCAGGGGCCCACCCTAGGCAGGTGCAGCATCTGCAGCTCCCCACCTGTGCCCCAGGTCCCTGGGTTTGCTGGGCTGCAGCTACCAGCCTGGTCAGGGGGCCAAGCCTGGGATGAAGCGTGGGAGGCCGGGACCCCTTGGACCTCTTTGTCCTGTGCCCTTGTGTGTCCCACAGAACAGAGTGGGGGCTGCTTTGCTCATGATTACGGAGCCCCCTGCTGGCAGTGCCTGGCCTCCCAGGGGTGGCTGGGAGCAGCTCATTCCCTCCAATCCTGTCCAGGCAGCAGCAGGGACACGGTGTCCTTCAGTGCCGGGTGCGAAGAACATGCCTCCTGGAGCGCTGGAGAGCCCGGCTCTGCCTAGTGAGCAGTGTGGGGATGGCCAGCCGGGCAGCAGCAGAACCAGGGCTCCCTGCACCTGCCCAGAGGAAGGCGCCTGCAGGGCAGAGATGTATTTGGAGCCAGGGAGCAGGGGAAGAATCTGTGAAATGGGGAGATTCCGGTTCATGGAGAGGCTGAGTGTGAACAGGGAAAGTTGGAATTAACCCACATCCAGAGTGAGTCCTACCTTGTGTGTCTGGGCAGCCTTGTCCAGGAGCAGCACCGGGTGAGATCTGTGCTCGGGGGTCTCCAGCAAACCACACACACGGCTTCCCCCTCCTCCTCGCAGAAATGACTCAGGGTCTCTGTGCCTGGCTTGAGATCCTTCTGTCTGAGTTTTCCCCGGACATTTCAGCAGAAGGAGCAGGAGAAGTGTTTCAGCAGGTTCTGTCTGCTACTTCAAGCTGAAGGAAGATTTTATAGCCACTATTCTCAGTTGTACAACTTTGCAGTTTAAAGGTCACAGCCCAGCCCCTTCACACAGCAGATAAGAGCTGGAGAGAAGATTGTTCTTTTAACCATCGTAAATCTCCATAGACAGAAGTGAAAGTAACAATCCTACCCATCCCCCATACGCTATGTGACGGGGCGCAGTCACAGAAGACCCTTTGGGGTGATTCCTGGGGTGCTGACAAAGCCATGGACACTCGCCTCTTTGCTCTCTGGGACTCCTCCCCACCCTGTCCAGCAGAGCCAGCTCCCTGGTGTCCCCCAGCAAGGCACTGAGTTGAGATCACTGCCTGCCCCACCAAGGGCAATATAGGCACTGAATCCATTCAGATCTGAGGAGAAGACAGTTTCAGGCCGAGCACCTGGTAAACCCAACCCTAACTAGGATCACAACCCCAAATACACCATTCAGGCAAGTGAAAGAAGGATGTGCACACTGATTACTCCCCAGGTAACAATTATTGACACTGGGCCTCATAGTAAGTAGAAGTGATTTTATTAAGTACACACAGTAGGACTGAAGCGGTTGATCATGAAAACAGGCAGAGCAAAATAAATAGCAAATTTAAAATACCGAAAATGCAGAGCTAGTTCTAACACTAAAAGCTCAGTGCCAACTTACCCTAAAACTGTTCTTATTTCAGAAATATAAAAAACAACAATGGTTTTGTAGCACTTTGGGGCACGTCTACACTACAGGACAAGGTTGAATTAAGCTACAAAACTTCAGCTATGTTCATTGCGTAGCTGCAGTCAAAGTACCTTAACGTGGCTTTTGGTTTTGTCCACGCTGCAGGAAGTTGAAGGGAGAACACTCTCCCTTCCATTTCCCCTACTACTCATGGAAGCAGGACTATCGGCAGCAACCGGAGTGCCCCTCTCAGTTCCCATTAGCATGTTACTAGACCTGCTATTAGAGACTCACCAGAAATGTATAGATAGTATATAGAAAGTATCATAGGCTTTTTTGGACAAACCACCTCTTCAGATGACAAATAGGGAGCAGAAGGCATAATAAAGCAGAAAAAGAGGGGAGAGGGAGAGGAGTAAAAACCTGTTAATTAAAGTATCTGTGCTAAATGAGGCTAGTAGAATGGACTAAGGGTACATCTAAAGTGCACTCTAAAATCAAGATAAGCTACACAGTTTGTGCTATGCACCCTTATTTGGATTTTATTTCAAAATAGGCTATTTTAAAATTTGGTGCATCTACACAATGCCAAATTTTGAAATAAAGTGCTAATTTGAGCCATCCTTTATCCCTTATGCAGTGAGGTTTACAGGGATGGCAAAATAGCGCATCCATTATTCTGCAAATTATTTCACAATAGCCGATGCGTTCCTTGGATGCAGGGGATACCTCTGGTATCCAGAAATAGCACTGCAATCTAGAAGTACCCTTAGGCTATGTCTAGACTGGCATGATTTTCCACAAATGCTTTTAACGGAAAAGTTTTTCTGTTAAAAGCATTTGCGGAAAAGAGCATCTAGATTGGCACGGACACTTTTGCACAAAAGCACTTTTTCCGGAAAAGCGTCCGTACCAGTCTAGACGCAGTTTTGTGCAAGAAAGCCCCGATCGCCATTTTCGCCATCGGGGCTTTTTTGCGCAAAACAGTTTTTAGCTGTCTAAACTGGCCCTCTTGCACAAGAGGGCTTTTTCCCAAACGGGAGCAGCATAGTATTTGCGGAAGAACACTGACAATCTTACATTAGATCATCAGTGTTCTTGCGCAAATTCAAGCGGCCAGTGGACAGCTTTTGTGGAAAAACTTGCCAGTCTAGATGCAGCTTTAGTGTCCAATACTCAGCAGTGGATTTAGAGTTAGTGGGTTCCCATGCTCAGCTTCATTTTTGGGGCCCCACTGGGGACACAAATAAGAAAAAAATCCCTCTTCCTGCCCCTGCCACTTTTCATTCTTTTTTCTTCATCCTCCTCTATTATAAGTAATGAGAAATACATGAAAATAAAGGGAGGAACTTTGATTGTTTTTCACAGACCACTTGAAAATTGCTGAGGGTCTTGGTGGACCACTTAATGATCTTTCCAAATATTGTCTGTACCATGAGCTAATTATTGTAAAGTGTCAGAGGGAAGCTGTGTTAGTCTGTAGCTGGGAAAAAAAAAAACAGAAAAAACAACAAATATTCCAGCAGCACCTTAAAGACTAACCAAAAATGTAGATGGTATCAAGAGCTTTCGTGGGCGCGACCCACTTCTGCAAATGAATGGAGCAAGGGGTCAGAGTTACAAAAAGAGGAGATGGGAAGGGAAAGAGAACAGAAAAAATCTTGTCAATTAGAGTGTCCTGCTAAATGAGGCTAAAAGAGTAGGCTGAAGTGCCCTATACTTAACTTTTGATGTTCTTTGGGTGTTGAATGTAGCTGACAGAAGCAGACTGTGAGGGACTCCAAGAAGATCTCACCAAACTGAGTGATTGGGCAACAAAATGGCAAATGAAATTTAATGTGGATAAGTGTAAAGTAATGCACATCGGAAAAAATAAGCCCAACTATATGTACAGTATGATGGGGGCTAATTTGGCTACGACAAATCAGGAAAGAGATCTTGGAGTTATCGTGGACAGTTCTCTGAAAACTTCTACACAGTGTGCAGCGGCGGTCAAAGGCAAATAGAATGCTAGGAATTATTAGGAAAGGGACAGAAAATAAGACCCAGAATATCTTCCTGCCCCTGTATAAAACTATGGTACGCCCATATCTTGAATACTGTGTACAGATGTGGTCTCCTCTCCTCAAAAAAGATATTTTGGCCTTGGAAAGGGTTCAGAAAAGGGCAACTAAAATGATTAGGGGTTTGGAACGGGTCCCATATGAGGAGAGGTTAAAACGACTGGGACTTTTCAGTTTAGAAAAGAGGAGACTGAGGGGGGATATGATAGAGGTCTATAAAATCATGAGTGGTGTGGAGAGGGCCGCTAAAGAAAAGTTATTTATTAGTTCCCTAAATAGAAGAACTAGAGGACACCAAATGAAATTAATGGGGAGCAGGTTTAAAACTAATAAAAGAAAGTTCTTCTTCACACAGAGTGTAGTCAACCTGTGGAACTCCTTGCCAGAGGAGGTTGTGAAGGCTAGGACTATAACAGAGTTTAAAGAGAAGCTAGATAATTTCATGGAGGTTAGGTCCATAAAAGGCTATTAGCCAGGGGATAAAATGGTGTCCTTGGCCTCTGTTTGTCAGAGGCTGGAGAAGGATGGCAGGAGACAAATCGCTTGATCATTGTCTTCAGTCCACCCTCTCTGGGGCACCTGGTGCTGGCCACTGTCAGCAGACAGGATACTGGGCTAGATGGACCTTTGGTCTGACCCAGTACGGCCGTTCTTATGTTCTTATGCCTATTCAGGCCAGGTCTTTGTTCAGAACTTGATTAAAGTGTCAAATTTGCAGATAAAGGCAGCATTCAAACCAAGGAACAAAGGTCCTTCCAATGATTTGGAAATGGCAAGAGATTTGGCTTGAGGCAGCTGTTTATTCCATTACGGATACAAGCCCAGAGCAAGGACTTTGCAACTGTTGTGTGCATTTGGTTTCTGTGATCAGTTTCAACTCTCACCTCTATTGCTTCCTTGTATGAATACAGATTTAGAGTTTAGATACTAACAGATTGGCAACAGCGTGATTTTTCGGGTAAGATCTGAGTTATGTAGTGACCAGGGCATGTGGCCAGCCCGTTGGCTTTGGAAGAACCTTTTATTTGATGAGACTGGTTTTCATAACCACTGGTCTCTACACGCAGTGTTCCTGGTGGGGATATAAAGGACCTGGAGAATCTGAGAGAATCATTTGTAGGATGTAGTTAACCCATTTCTCTGTGAGGCTGTAGCCACGTCACCATCAAAATTGCATTGTCTGCACCAGGGTCAAGTCGATGAAGCTGTGACAATCAGGACACATATTTTTTCTCAGTCCTTAGTGATATCACTGGATTGAATTAAGAGTTAAGTGTGCAGCAGGCCCCAGAGGGGTTTCCCTGGGAACACCCGGGCTGAGGGACTGGCTGGCAGCTTATGTGTGTGAGGCAGAGAGCCAAGGGACATAATCATGAGTGTGAGCCAGGCAGGAACCTGAGAGAGAGCTGGCTTCAGGCCCAGGGATTCCTGGAAAGCAGATGTGCAATTGTAGGGATAACATATTAAAGTATTAAAAATGATTCCCCAAGTGGAAGTGACTCCCCATAATTTGTTCCCCACAACTTAAGTTTGTGTTTAGATTTAGTGTCATCAAGCTTGATAAGTGTTTAGATTTATTATTATTATTATTATTTGTTAAGATTGTTAAATGTTTAGATTTCTTATTATTGCCCCTTGAGAATATAATTTGTTAGGAATGTAATATTAGATCATGTAACTTAGAACTGTTAAGAATATAATTATGTAGCCAGAAACAGCTCCCCTCTCTGTGTCCCAGGGAGCCAAGCCCTGTAATTGATTAAGGGCATTGTTACACAATTGACGCCCGCCCGTTCTCTTCAAAGCATTGTGAAGCAATTAACCCTAATCGCAAAGTGAAACATTGTAACTATAACAGTAACTAACTCAGCACTCAGAGAGAGAATGTTTTAAGAAATGCCACCCAGAAACTTTTGTAACTACAACTCTTGTACATGTAAAAGTATTATTATACAAAATACTGGCTGTGAAACATTAATTAGCGAATGTATGTAAGAGAGAGAGTGCTTGGACGATGAACGAATGGTTCTGAGAGGTGCCAGCCTGAGAATGCAGCAACAAAGGGCTGAAGAAGGCGTCAGGTGCCAGTGCAACCAAAAGGTGTCAAGTGGAGAAAACCAAGTACTGGAGGCCCACCCTATGAGATCACTGAGGAGCACCTGACAGCCACCCTGAAGACATCAGCATGATGCAGCGATTCCCATAGACTGGCATAGGAAGAAATTCCTATAAAGATTGGAACAAAAGACTATGGAGTCAGAGTCCAAGGTTTTGCTGCCAGCCCACCAGGAGCTTCAGATGTGCATCTGATCAGGACTTTGCTCCCCACGACCCTCACTTGTGTACAGAATACCTGGCCAGTATTCTGTCACAAGCAACTTTCAGGCTGGTAACTATAACAAATACACAGAACCTGAATGAATGGACGAATGAATGTTTATATATAAACAAAGTGTAGAAAGGTTAAGTAGTGATAGGAATAAGTAGCTAAACAACGTTGTTTGCTTCTATCTTTTCTTTATTTTTATTATTATCTTTACAATAAATGTGGCTTTTTGCCTTATCCCCCTCATAAGATCCTGCTTGCTTTTATTGGTACTACACAGTTCTGTGTGAAGAATCTGCCTGGAGTTTTCTTTCTACTGTAGTGAGAAGACAAGAATTTCTGGCCTTTTTTTGTAAATAGTAAAGATTGCACCAAAGAAACCCCTGACTCCTACAGTCAGTGTATCCGGCCAATGGCAGAATCCAGCGAGGCCCCTGACACTGGCTGGCAGCTGAGGCCAAAGGCGGCAGGGTACGATCTGCATCGGGATCAAGCCCCAGGGCAGCAGACCTGCTGGTAGGGACATTTGCAGGGAGCCCGGTGTGACGTAGTGGGGGGTGCTGGACATTCACTGGTCACTATGCTTGGGTGGTGGGTGACCCCTGCTGGCCTGCATCTGTAAACACAGCCCAGCAGGGGGTCGCCCTGAGGGCCCTCACGTCCGTCCGTAGACAATGGCCCAGCTGGTTCTTACCTGACCAGGGAAGGGGTTTGAACACAGGAAGGGGGTGGCTTGGAGAAGGGGCAGTCTTAGCTGGGAAAACATGAAGAGAACAGACTGAGCCAAATGCTGGGGGTTATGGGGCCTATGTCCACCTACCCCAGGGGTCTAAGGCCTGCCTGTGCACTATATCCACATAGTGCCTAGGCTGTGCTGTATCCTGGAGAAGCAATAAGCTCTCTCTATTCTATTGGCTGGTGGAGTCTCATCTTGCTGCAGAGGGGGTGCAGGGTCGGGGGGTACCCGACATGCTGTCACACCTGGCAGCACAGAGCCTGTGCAGAGAAGCAGGTCGCTGCTCCCTGGGGACTTCAGCATGTGCAGCTCTGTGTGCTGAGCTGCCCCAGTGTCCCTGCCCTCCAAGCTGACGTGCCTCCCCCAGAGTCAGACATACCCAGAATGGAGCCCTGGCTCCTTTTAACCTCCCAGTGGCACTAGCCCCCACCATGGGTAGGGGCTCCACCTTGATCCAAGGAGACAAAATGATGGGAAGAGACCGGAGCAGCTGGAATGGGGTGGGGGATGGGTTAGGATTGTTACTTTCTCTTCTCATCTCACTCATCTGAAGAAGTGGGTTATGCCCACGAATGCTCACAACACCATCTCTCTATTTATATATAAGTTAGTGTCCAAGGTGCTGCAGGCCCACTCAATTACTTTCACTTCTGTCTATGGGGTTTTACAATGTTTGAAACTAACAACTCTCCAGCACTTATCTGGGATTGGAAGGGGCTGGGCTGTGATCTTTAGGCTGTAAAGTCATAAAGCGGAGAATAGAGGCTGTAAAATCCCCCTTCAGCTCAAGCTTAGCTTTGTGTTTCTCCCGTGTTATGACACACTGCTCACGCACACCAGCTGCTGCTGACATTTGCTGCTCTGCTGGCCCCAGGCCTGGGACTGGATGTTTAGAAAGTCACAGCCACGGTGACACTCCCAGTGTCACTGACATAGCTCCGGGGGGTTAGTTCCCCCAAATTGTAGTTTCACTGCAAGTCTGTGAGCAGCCCTAGACACTCATCACACTGGGAGGTAAGTACACGTTAATTTCACTGGAGACACGTCTACACAGCCCCTGGGAGGGCAGGTTCTCTGCTTGGTGCCTGTGCACACGCCAGCCCTGCTGGAGCGAACACCACGCCAGCAGCAGCAAGAAGGGAGCAGTTTGCATGAGCTGCTGGGATACGATCCAGGCCAACCGCTGGCTGGACACTGCTGTGTGGCCAGATCCTGAGTTTAAGCTTTTGTGTTCTTGTTTGATTGTTTGCTTCCCCCTTATCCCTTCACTCCCTCTCTGCCCCTTTCCACCCCCTGCTCCCCATCCCTTGCTTATGTAACTCCTGCTTCCTCCTTTCTTATCTGTCTCCAGCTCCTCCTCCTGGTCTCCCCTTTCCCTGCTGTACCTGGGCTCGCCCCATCTCTGGATCGGAAACGTGTGAGATGGGAACGTACGTGGCAGTCACTGCCTGACACCCCAGCAAGATTTGACTCTGAGCCCTGTGTGCTGGGCTGTGAGGGATTCACCTCAGGGAGACATTGCTGGGAGTTGGAAGTGGGAAATGGGCGATACTGGGCTGTGGGGGTGGTCAGAGAGTCAATGAATAGAAAGGGATGGACCAGCCTTAGCCCTGGGCTGTGGGGCAGTGTGAAGATAAGAACCAGACTCTCACATCCTCCAAGGAGACCCTCTTGCCCCTGAGCCAGGCCCCCCGCAGGATCTGGGTCTGTCTGGACAGTGACCGGGGGCAGGTGACATTTGTCGATCATGGTTCCAACGCCCCGATCTTCACTTTCCCGCTGGGGTCCCTCTCCGAGAAGAAATCCGACCCCGGTCCCGGGTGGGGCAGGGCTCTTCCAAAAGAGGAGGTTTTCCAAAATTTGGCCCAGGGTAAACGGGCCAAATTTTGGAAAAGCCACTTCCAAAACAAAATCGGAAAAAGATATGCAAATTGTGGAGCATAATTTGCATCCCTTTTTCCAACACAATGTGGCAGTCTAGATATAGCCTTAGTGAATAAACAACATCTGCATCACTAACCTTTTTCTGAGAGACCTCCCACCCAAGTACTAAATATAAAGCTGCTAGTCGTACCAGGGCTGAGAACGTCAGGGCTACATCTAGACTGGCATGATTTTGTGCAAATGCTTTTAACAGAAAAGTTTTTCCATTAAAAGCATTTGAGCAAAAGAGCATCTAGATTGGCACGGATGCTTTTGCGCAAAAGCATCTGTGGCCAGTATAGATGAGATTTTGCGCAAGAAAGCTCCGGTGGCCATTTTCGCCATCAGGGCTTTTTTGTGCAAAACAGTTCTTCCCTGTCTACATTGGCCCTCTTGCGCAGAAACATTTGCGCAAGAGGGCTTATCAGAGTGGGAGCATCAGTGTATTTGCGCAAGAACAACGACAATCTTACCTTAGATTGTGAGTGTTCTTGAGCAAATTCAAGTGGCCAGTGTAGAAGGCTGGCAAGTTTTTGTGCAAAAGTGGCTGCTTTTGCGCAAAATCTTGCCAGTCTAGACACAGCCCAGGGGCGTAGTTACAAAGGGAAGGCACTTCTGAGTTCAGGAGGAATGTTGGATGTGCACAGAACACAGGCCTGGTTCATGCAGTCGAATGGAGCAATGTTCAGTTTGTGGGACTGGAGGATATTTGGACGTATGTAGTAAAACCGTCCCACCTAATGAAGAAAAGTTGAGGAGCCTTTTTTGTTCTTTTGTTTCACCCTTGGTTTCTGTGTGGGGCTCACCAGGGCAATATTACTGTCTTCTTTAAAAACATGTGCATGGCTGTTGAAAACAGCAATTCCGGCCCTAGTGAGTGCTGGGAAGGTGCCAGCATTTGTTGCTCAATCTTATCCTATTTTTGTCCACAGCAAATGGCAGTAGGTCAGTGTTTGATTTGGGAGAAATGATGTAGCATCCACCCAAACTGAACTTGAGCCCCCCTGAATTGTGAGGGTGTTCAAAGCTGGATGGCAGGGCCTAGTTGCCTTTCCTGAATATTAGCTATCGCTGGAAAGGAAAAGCTGATTTCAAGTTCCATTGCTCAGAAGTGGGGCAGCCAACCGAGGCCACCAGCATCCCTAAACCAGTGTGGGGGAGACCTCTGAGGGTGAAATCTGGGCCAAAGCCTTTGACTCCCTTGTGCACACGTGTTCCCCATTCACAGTGCCACCCCCTTCTAGCAGCCAGCTCTGCTTTCACAACAAGCATGTGGCCTATATGCACAGGAACCAAGTTTCTATAGAAAAGGCCTTGATACAAAGTTGAACATGGAAAGACTTAATACCGGGTTATCTGAAAATGATTAAGTCAGAGATTTACGATGACTTTAGAGATGTATCTACGCATGCCTCAGAGGGGTTTCCCTGGGAACACCTGGGGTGAAGGACTTGCTGGCAGCTCGTGTATGTGAGGCACAGAGCCAAGGGAAGTAGCTGTGAATGTGATCCTGGCAGGAACCTGAGAGAGCGCTGGCTTCAGGCCCAGGGTTCCCTGGAAAGCAGATGTGCAGTTCTGCACGAGGAAACTTCCAGGAATTTTCTTTCTGCTGTATTCAGAAGACAGGAATTTCTGGGCTTTTTTTTTCAAATAATAAAGTTTGCACCAAAGAAACCCCCGACTCCTACAATCAGTGTCCCCTGCCAGTGGCAGAACTGAGTGAGGCCCCAGACACTGGCTGGTGGCTGAGGCCAAAGGCACCAGGATACAAGCAGCTTTGGGATCTAGCCCCAGGGCAGCAGACGTGCAGGTGGGAATGTTTGCAGTGAGCCCAGCCGCACAGAGCCTGTGTGGAGAAGCCGGTCGCTGCTTCCTGTGGACTTCAGCATGTGCAGCTCTGTGGGCTGAGAAATCCCCAGTGTCCCAGCTCTCCGAGCCTACGCGCCTCCCCCGGAGTCAGGCACACCCAGCATGGCCCCTGGCTCCTGTTAACCCCCCACAACACCAGCCATCACCATAACTAGGGGCTCAGCACTGGCACAAGGACAGAACATGGACGAGGAAACTGGGGCTGCTGTAATGGGCTACGTGGCGAGTGGGAGAGGGGTAGGATTGTTTCTGTCTCTGGAGTTTTACGATGTTTAAAACGACGATCTCCTCTCCAGCCCTGAGCTGCTGTGTGGAGGGGCTGGGCCGTGACCTTGGTGCTGCACAGCAGAGAGCAGTGGCCATAAAATCCCTCTTCAGCTCAACGTTTACTTCTCACTGAACCTTGCTGCCAGTTTCGTGCCGTGTCTCTAGCTCACACCCGCTGCCTCTGACCGTAACCCAGGGAGCCCCTGGAGCCCAGCAGGTCCCAGGCCGGTGGCTGGAAGTTCGGTTAGACACAGCCAGGCCAGCACAGCCAGTGTGACTGACGCAGCGCGGGGGTCCAGTGCCCCCATCTCCGGTTTCACACCCCGTCTGTGTGTGTCTCTGGCCATTCACCTCACTGTGAAGTAAGAACGTGCCGGTTGGACTGAGGGCACCGATCCCAGCTCGTGAGGTACCTGGGCACACACTGACCCCGCTGGAGCGAGCGCCCGGTCAGTAGCAGTGAGGCTGCAGCAGCGAGGGAGGGTTTGCGTGAGCTGCTGGGATACGATCCAGGCTGGCCCGTGGCTGGAACCCTGCCCCTGCGTGGCCAGACCCTGAGCTTAAGCTTTTGTATTCTTGTTTGTTTCTTTCCCCATTTTCCCTTCATTCCCTCTCTGCTCCTTTCCACCCCCCTGCTCCCCATCCCTCCGTTATGTAACTTCTGCTTCCTCCTTTCTTATCTGTCCCTGCTGCACCTGGGCAGCTGATCTGGGACCTCCCTTGGTCAACAGAGCCATTTCTGATACAGAGAGAACAAAAGTCCAGAGATCAAAGCAGCTTTGGCCAAAGCGACTCCTGTATGGGGAAGAGGAAACCGAATGCCCCATCTGTCTTGTATCTGACAGAACGAGGGGGCACCACGTCTACTGAAATATGGAAAAACTCAGACAACAGGGTCTTAAACCAGGCAAAGAGAATCTGAGAGTCGTTTCTGTGCGGAGGAGGGGGAAGCCGTGTGTGTGGTTTGCTGGAGCACAGATCCCAGCAGGCGCTGGTCCCTGTAACCCTTCTGCTGGATAGGGCCAGCAGCAACCAGGGCCAGGTTCAATATCTAGGGGTTCAGCTCACATAGAACCAGCTTGAGCCGCCAACTAGTAGCCTGGGAAATTCACGTACCCCTGGGTGCCTCTGAGAGGCGATGCTTCCCCACTCGCCAGCACAGAGTCTGAGTGTAGAAAATAAACTTTTAATGAAAGCGAGAGAGAAGTGACATGGCATGAACTTGGGAAAACACCACGAACAGAGTTCATAAGGCCCCACGAGCAACCGTCCCAGCTCCAATGGATTGAGCGATGTCTTTTGCCTCTCAGGCTCACCAGTCCAGCAAGGTGAGGGCTCCATTCACTTACCCAAACTTTCCCGTACCCCACTTCAAACACCCCACTTACAGCTCTGCCCAGTCAGTGCAGACCCAGACACGTCACCCTGATGACTTCCTTCAGAGAGCCTGATGTGATGCCACCTGTGTGCTGCCCCTGCTACCCGCTGGCCGTTCCCTCCAGCCCCTCCGCTGACTCATGAGGGTCACAAGAATGAGTGTGAGGAGCCTCATTGGAGCGTTCTCTTTTCCCACCAACTAACTGACCTAGCGGAGAGATGTCCCTGTGACAAAGGTAAAAGGTGGGGTTTGGTGACAGCAGGGGAATTAGCTCAAGTGGTAGAGTGCTTGCTTTGCATGCAAGAGGTAGTGGGATTGATACCCACGTTCTCCAGTGGTTGGGGAGTTCACTGTTCTTTCTCTATAAGCAGAACCGGGCAAAGTGGCCCCTCCCTCTTCCTACTCACTCCCCTCAAAAGCCACCACGGCTTAGTTCCAAATCTGTAAACCCCATTGAACAAGGGATAGCGCCTCTTCTGAAATAGCTACTTTGCAATAGCCGGAGTGTGGATGCTCTACCGCTGCTAGTTCAAAATAGCTCCTGCCCAGGGCCAGTCAAAGTAATTACTCTCCTGGGGCTCTAAGTCAAGGTAAAGCATCCACATTAGGGGTTCCTGATTCGGACCAATTTTGAGCCTTCCCTATAGCGTGGACGTGCTACTTTGAAACAAGCTATTTAAATGTTTTCTTTCAAAATAGCTTTAAAAGTAAATGCGCTGTGTCGACGAACCCTGAGAGCTGAGTGAAGGGGGAGGCAGGCCCAGGGGGAGAAGGCCCCATGACTGTGTCAGAGGGAGGCTCTTCCCTGGCCAGTGGGGAATCGTTGCCTCTCCGAGTAGCCCTGGCCTGGTGCCTCAGAAAGGTAACGATTCCCCACTGGCCAGGGCAGAGCCTCCCTCTTACACAGTCATGGAGCCTTCTCCCCCTGGTCCTGCCTCCCCCTTGACTCAGCACTCAGGGCACGTCAACACAGCTGCTGTTAAGAGTCCTGTGGTGCTGCCAGGGAGGGGCCTCACTGCGAGAGCCGCCTGGGCAGGTTCCTGCCACAGAGACACGTCCCAGAGCAGGACGGATGCTCAGACCGACACTGAGTGTTGCTCAGCGCTGGGGTGAGACAGGGAAGGAGAAAAGGGTCTAATGGTGCCTGCAGCCTTTCAGAACAGCCCCCGACCCCACCCCAAGTACCCTCTGCCCCTGCTGGGTTCCGCTGGGCACTGCCTGGATTCAGGCCTCCCCAGTGCCAGCCTAAGGGCTCTGGGGAGACATGGCAGCTGTGGCGCTGGGCTGCTGCACAGCTTAGAGGAGGGGTGGGCAATGAGTTTTCATGGGGAACAGCTCCCAGGGCTGCACTTTCCATGCTATTAACGGGGAAGGGGGGGTCTGGGTTGCAGGTTGGTGCAGACAGGAGCTTGGGGCAGAGGACTGGGGTACAGGAACGGTTGCAGCATGTTGGGTTGTGACTTGGGGCAGCGGATTGGGGTGCAGGATCTGGGAGGGGTGAGGGTTCAGGGGGGCAGAGGGTTTGGTTTATGTGGGGTACCAGTGGGTTGAGGGAAGGGAGGGGCTGGGGTGCCAGAGGCAGGCTCTGGCTGGGAGACTTACGTGGCTCACTCCCAGCCAGCCTGGGTGAATAAGAGCTTGTGGGGACTGGCCAGGACTTCAAGCAGGCAGCTCCCATTGGCCACAAACAAGCTGGGAGCAGGGACCAGGCCTGAAGCCTTTTCCTCTACAGCTGAGAGACACAAAGGGCCCAGCAGCCCCTTCTCTCAGCTGTGCGTGGGGGCAGGGCGAGCAGGGAATCTGCCTGAGGCTTCTTGCTGCCATGTTGGGTGGCTTCATGGGCTGGATCCAGCCCGCTGGCCTGTATTGCCCAGGCCTGGCTTAGAGGGAATCTGGGCTGTGGGGGAGGGGCGCTGTGGACAGGCCAGTCTCGCCTTCCTGGGCAGGGCATGATGACATGCGGCCCAGCTACACAATGTCCCAGACAGAGAATTACAGGCCAGACAGGCCTCTTATTGTTGCATAAATTGCAAGGTTCGTCCCCTGGAGGCCAGTCTAATTTGCCCACAGAAGAGAGTCACACTTTCAGGCTGGGTCCAACTCCATTTTATTGTTTGCAAGCAATGGTCAGCCAAGGAGCTATTGCTCAAAGCAAAGCTGACCCTGGGCGTTGGCTAAGCATCCTTTTTTATACTTTCTTTAACTTTCTTATCCAACTTGGCACGTCTTGATTTGTTACCTTAGCTTCGTGTTGCAGCGTTATTGGTTAGCATATTTCAACTCTATTCCATTCAGTAACAACCACCAGTACAGCTTACTTAAGCAATAGCAATTAGCAAATTTCCCTAACTCAAGTAATACGTGTAATCCAGTCCTTGAGAAATGGGTCTAAACAGCTAGTTCCCCTTTTTACTACAGCTTCTAAAACATGCGCAATTAGATATGTGCTGTTTCAAGCTTAAGTAATGGAAGGGGGAAGAAGCACACATAGTTTTTACTATATTTTACTACATTATCACAGCCAAAGTAGCTCAGTGGGGAGAGCATTAGACTGAAGATCTAAAGGTCCCTGGTTCAATCCCAGGCTTTGGCATGTGCTGATAAGGGCTAATAACTTCAAGTTGATGGGTTTGTTTAAAGCTGTCATCACAAGCTGCCCTGCAGGAGGAAAGTTGAGTTGTAGTGTCACTTGGGGGAAATGTGGTAAAGCCACAAGAAATACTCCCTGTTGGACTGGCTGGCACATGGCACCACATGAGCATGTTGCTGGCACTAATGTGCTCCCCTGGGCCTGAGGAGTGCAAGAGATGGGGGCCTTCTGAGTGTGGGGCTGTCTGTTGGTTGGACACACACTGGCCCCTCCCTTGCTTTGTAGGACAGGGCCTCCTGCTGTTCCTTGGCTACTCAGTTGTTGGGCTTATCCAAGCAGCAGGAGCTGTGTGTTTACCTGGGGAGCCACAATAAGATCAGAGCTCCCCACATTTCTGCTTGGCTTTGAACTAGGAGCCTTTTGCATTGTGCATATTAAGCAAACAGCAAACCCCATAACCACCACACCACAGAAACATAAACATACTTGTCAGTTCTTGTCAGTTTTTTTCTGTACATAAACTTGGACAAATATTCTGTTACTAATTCTTTGGCTAAGGCCTTGCGGGAAGTTGCAGAGCTAGCGCAGGAAACAAGACTCACGCCCCCCCCCTCCCCCCCACAAACAAACACACACACACACACACACACACACACACACACACACAATACTTCTCTAGACCTTTGCTCCCAACACAGGCCCGGGGGGGTGACCCACATCACATCCCCAACATTTCTGCCCTTAATAGATGGACCTTTGGGGGCAGCCCCAGACACTCCATCCTCTCACTCAACTCCTATCACACACTGGAGCAGGGCAGCCCTCAGGGGTAGAGCTGAGCCATGGGGTGCTGGGCAGGGGGCAGAGGCTGCAGGAGCTGAGAGTTTCCCTAGAGCTCAGGGACCCACAATGAGGCCCCATGTCCCACGTCTCTCTCTGAAGGCGCAGAAAGGGATTGACTGGGGACAGGGAGAGTGGCTCAGGGGTTGTGCAGCTTGTTGCCCTGGTTAGGGGTGTGGCCAAAACACAGGCCTCGCTGTGAGCAGGATTTGAACCTGCGCAGGGAAACCCTATTGGATTTCTAGTCCAACGCCTTAACCACTCGGCCATCACAGCTCTGAGTGCAGCAGTGCCCCAGGGCCAGGGAAACTGGTAAATAATCCCAGTGCCCAGGCCTGACACCACCTGCCCCACAGAATTCACATGGGAAACCTGGATCCCTGAGCACAGGAGGAGCTTGGGGGCTCATTGCTGGGCCGTGGGGTGAAGCATCAAACCAGCCCCCTCCTGTGGGGCCTGTGAGTGTTGCTGTCCCTGCTGTACAGACAGGGCCATGGAGCCAGGGAGAGATTCACTGAACAGGCCAAGGTCACCCAGCGAGTTAGAGTCAAAATCTGCCCCCACCTTCCTGCCCCTCCCACCCACGTGCTGACTCCCTCGCTGCCAGGGGCTGTTTGCATTGGCCTCTTTTGTTTTCTTTTCTGCTGTGAGACATTGGGACAGTTGGCCAGGGCGTCCCGCAGTTGCCATCTCCCTCTGTGCAGGGGCTGTCCAGAGCCCCGACTAGCAAACGCTGACACTGCTGTTAGGTCCAGACCAGAGGGGAGTGTTTAAGGGTTATTTCAGAAGAAGGGTTTTCTCCCAAAATAACTACATCTAAACACTGTTTTTTATTTCAAAATAAAGTATTTTGAAACAGCACCCAGATGCGATTATGCAAATGTAGCGCAGGATATTTAAATCCCAATTTCATTTACAATTTTGAATGTCTCCATTTGCATCCCTCTCCTGAAGGAGACTGCAAGTGTCGACATGTCCTGGGTGTTGCAACCTCCCAGCACTCACCTGATGTTCCCTCCCCGCTGCCTGAAGACGTTTGGGAGTCCTCCTGCATCTCCTGGTGGTGCAGGTCATCAGTGTTGTCATCCTGAAGCTGCAGCTGCTGCTGCCCATGTGTCTCCATCCCAGACTCCACAACTATCCCTGGAGACAGGGGCTCCCCACACCCCAGGATTCGGTCCAGTTCCTCACAGTATGCACAGTGCTGCGGTGCTTCCCCAGAGCGGGACCTGCCCTCACAGGTCCTCACGTACCCCTCCCGCAATTCGTTGACCTTGGGTCTGACTTGGTCTAGGATTTAGGAGGGGGGAGGTGGCCTTTCTCTGCAAGGCCATCAGCCATTGGGCCATATGTTAGATAATTTCATGGCGGTTAGGTCCATAAAAGGCTATTAGCCAGGGGATAAAATGGTGTCCCTGGCCTCTGTTTGTCAGAGGCTGGAGAGGGATGGCAGGAGACAAATCGCTTGATCATTGTCTTCGGTCCACCCCCTCCGGGGCACCTGGTGCTGGCCATTGTTGGCAGACAGGCTACTGGGCTAGATGGACCTTTGGTCTGACCCAGTACGGCCGTTCTGATGTTCATATGTTCACAAATGTCCACATTCCTCCTCCTGGACTGCCGGGCCTGCAGAGACTCCCCCTCGGATCACAGCTCCAAGAGGGTCTTTATCTCTGGCCCAGACACTGACAGTGCCCAGTGTTTCTGTCCCTTGCTTGGTCCTGTGACCAGGGCTGGATTAAGGCCTGGGCTAGCCGGGCAGCCGCCCTTTATAGCTGCCATCAGGAGCCGCGTGCCTGGCTCTTGGATTGCGGGCTGCAGTAGCTCCCAGCAGCCACCCTGGAGCGGCTGCCCAGGGGGAGGGGACATGCTAACCCCTGCAGCACCGGTCAGCAGCACCTTTCTCCCCATGGGTGCAGGGCCCTGCATGGCCACTGGTGGTAGCCGGGCTGGGTCAGGCACGTGCATCCTGCCACCGCCAGCTCCGCGCATGCGCCCTCCCCCAACCCGGGGCGCAATTGAACTGTCAGCCCGGGGCACCGGAATGGCTCAGTCTGGCCCTGCCTGTGATATGTCCCTGAAGGGGTCTCTGGGGGTTGTGCCTGTGACATGGCTCTCCGGAAGGCAGAAGTGCTCCATCTTAGGCAAATGACCCAGAAACAACACTTTACAGCAGCAAACACGAGAACAGCTCTTGGTCCTCATCCCGGAGCCACACAGAGTATCCAGAAGCCACTTCCCCACCTCTCCCTTGGCTGCTCTAGAGCTTAGCCCAAAGTCTGATAAACTCTACTCTCCCACCCAACAACCTCTGGGACTCCTCTCCTGCCCAGCTCCTCACACCACGGAGAGCGCAGGGCAGCCACTCCCCCAGATTCACCACTTCTGGTCTTTGCCTAATGGCCAAGAAGTTCTGCTTTACCCAAACCACACAGGCACCCTCTCGCCTCTGGCCAGCCTCATGGCAGACGTGGGTTTCCCTAATTTATTTTCCCAGCAGCTTTACAGGCAGGCATTGGTGGTATAGTGGTGAGCATAGCTGCCTTCCAAGCAGTTGACCTGGGTTCGATTCCCAGCCAATGCAGTGTAAGGAGAGAGCATCAAAGCTCCTTGCTGAGCCTTTTCACTTGAACCCTGAAAAAACAGGTCCTGCAGCTGTGAGCTGCCTCTCACAGCTCTTCATCCTCTCCGAGAGCATGCACAGTAAGGCGGTTCCTCCCTCACATACCTCTGCTGCGACTCCTTGACTGTGGCTCTGACTTGGTCTAGGATGCGGGGGTAGGAGGGAGATGACCTTTCTTTGCTAGACCATTGGCCATTTGGCCAAAAATGTCGGCATTCCTCCGCATGGACTGCAGGGCCTGCAGAGACTCCTCCTGGGACTACAGCTCCAAGAGGGACTTTATCTGTGGCCCAGACAATGACGGTGCCTGGCGTTTGCTGCCCTTTGTTTGATTTGATTCCCAGCCAATGCAAGGTGGGAAGGGAACAGGCAGCCTCCTGGGGGAGATCTTATTTAACCCTGAGCAACAGGCACAAGTGGGTCCCACAGCCAAGGGCTCCCTCTCACCGCTTTTCGTGGGGAGCAGCTCAAACAAAACTAATTTGGCTGTTGTGGGGTCTGCATGGGGCTTGTACCTGTGACCTGGGCATTATTAGCATCAAGCGCTAAACAGCTGAGCCAGCAGGCCCAGGAGTAGCCCCACAATAGAGGGAAGAGAAGAGTTTTCTCTCCTATTGGGGAAAGCAGGCCAGGCCAAGGCCCTTTTAGCCACTGGGTCTGTGCAGGCTGGAGCCTCCTACCAGCTCTCTGGCCTGTTTCCTGAAAAGCCTCAGCCTCTTGCCTGTTTCTGCTTCCCTGTCCATAGCAGGCAGCTAAAGGGAGGTAAAACAGTCACCACAGCAAACAACTCTGTGGCCAGCATGGGGCTTGAACACATGACTTTACCATTATCAACATTATCAGCTAGCTGAGCAGAATGCAATTCACAAATGGCCCTTTCAGAAAGGTACCTCGGGCAGCTGAAACCTGTCTCTACAGCTGCCAATGGCTTTTCTCTGACAGGGCCACTAGTGACTCACTGTGACATGGGCTGGTTTATCCAGCTGGTTTGAGGTTTGGTCAAGGTGGCTGGCGGCCGGCATGGCGCACTGAGATCCAGGGCAAAGAGGCAGCCTGAATCTCTTGCTGCCAGCACCTTGCCTCCCAGCTTCTTCCCTGTCAGCAGCAGCCGCAGCCCCTTTCGGCCACTGGGTCAGCCCAGGAAGGGAGGCAGGAATGGGGCCAAGTAGGGAGTCAGGCTGAGGGGGGCAGGCAAAGCTCATCTTGCCTTGCAGGGCCACTGGCAACAGCTTCTCTCTTGTGCGCTGCTGAGGAGAAAAACACCCTGAGCAGGACCATAAAGACCAATTTAAAAGAGAATTTAGACGGGGGCAAAAAGGGGGCAAGAGTCAGAGCCTGGCAGCTTCTGGGACACAGGAGAGGTCTCCCCTGGCCACCCAGGGACAGTTTGAGTCACACACACAGCGGGGGGTGCAGTTCAGCCAGGGACCTTATCCACTCACAGAGCTTCACAGCTTCTCCACCCCCCAAACCCCACCAGGCAAACTGCCCCATGGGCCTCGCCCGCACCATGCTCAGGCCCTGGGGATTTTCTGTCAATTTGCCAGACCAAGTAATTAGCCCCCCCCTGCTCTTGAGTCTCTGCCTCTCATGGGCCTTCTCATCCTCAGACTCCACTTTGTCTCCAGACAGACGCTGCTACAGCCACCTCCATCTGTCTGTCACTGCTGGGCCTTCTAGAGCAAAATGTACCCCTTCATTTTGACTACCTGGGCTTTTAGCACTCAGAGCCACACCTGAATAGCTTCTGTAGAGGCCAAGAGCATCCTTACCAAATCTCTCAAAAAGGTGAAAGGAAACTGTCACCCCAGATGGGACTTGAACCCACAATCCCTGGCTTAGGAGGCCAATACCTTGTCCATTAGGCCACTGGGGCACATAGAAAACACCCCCAGAGACAGAAATTCACCCTCCTAAATGGCCCTTTTTCAACTTTTCACTCCTGATAAAACCCCTTTAAAGAAGCCAGATACACAGGAAGGGCTGATCACACCCCTCTGAAAATCAGCTTTCCATGGGTATCAGTAGCTGGCTCTGAGTCATTGGCCTTCACGTCCTGTCTCCCTCCCAAAACCAGGGAAGTGTCTCCCACCGCTGCAGCCTCCTGAGGCTCTATGGCCCTGTCTGTACAGCAGGGACAGCAACACTCACAGCCCCACAGGAGGGCCCCTGGTCTAGCAATGTGGCCCTCTGAGCAGCCTCTGATGTTCCCTGTTTGTGCCCCAGAACCAGCCCTGAGTGAGGGGGGAAGAGGGGGAGCAGCTCACACATGCCAAGGGCAGGACGTGAGCCTGCAAGGCAGCAGTGACATCACAAGGAACTTTTGCAGCACCTCAGCTCATTGGCTGGGAGGCAGTGACCTCACAGAGCATCCATAACAACAGCCAGGTGGGACAGGCTGCAGGGCTGGGGCATCTCAGAGACCCCCATGGCCTGGCTGCCTGGAATCTCCTTTGTGAGGTTTCCCCTTGAGGGCAGAAGGGATTGAGGGTCCCAGCTGGGAGTGTCTCTGTGGAGATTTCCCCTTTCCCCAGGCTGCAGTGGGAGGGGCTGGAACTGAACCTCTGGGAGAGGCAAAAGCAAAGGTTGCTAACACCCAATGAGGATGGGATTTGAACCCCTGCATGCAGAGCACAATGGATTAGTAGTCCATTGCCTTAACCACTCAGCCACCTCATCTGAGCTTTTGGGGGTAGTTTCAAATCACCTGAAGTCAGCACTTCAGGGAACCTTTCTGCCACTTGCTGGCTGGCCAGGGACACCCAGGGCAGGAAGGTTTTGGCTTTTCACAATGTTCCCTGGGCTGTTGTACAAAGCTCAGTGCTGGTAACAAACCCAAACACCCCCTGGCTACATCTACCCTGCAGACTTCTTGCTCAAGAACTGTTTTGTGCAAGAGTTCTTGTGCAAAAGGTCTTGCGCAACAGTGTCTCTGCACTGCCATGTGCTGTTGCACAAGAGAAGTGCTTTTCTGCAAGAGTGCCCATGGCAGTGTGGACGTTCTCCTGCGCAGGGAAGCTCTGATGGCCATTTTAGCCATAGGGTTTTCTTGAGCAAGAAACTGCTGTTGCCCATCCACACTGCCTCCTTGTGGACGAGTTCTTGCACAAGAGGGCTTATTCCTGGTGGGGAGAGGAATAACTTCTGTGCAAGAAGCCCTGTTGTCTGATGCTGAACTATAAATTTACTTACACAAGAACGTGCCTGCAGTGTAGACACTCTGCAAGTTTTTACACAAGAGCACTTGCTCTTGTTCTAAAAGCCTGCAGTGTAGAGAGAGCCTGAGAGAGACAAGGAAAGGAAGTGGCCAGAAACTCCCCCCGGCAGGCTGGTCCTCAACAGGACGGGCATGTCTACACGGCACCCTCACCTCCAAGTGAGCTGTGCAGTGTGAGCGGCTGCCCGGGACCCCAGGGGAAGGTCTGTGGGGAGTTTCCAAGGCAACAACAACTACAAAGTTTCATAATTTACACTCATGTGACTGTGATTTAGTGATGAGAAATGCAGGGCCCAGGTGCAGGGAGCCGGGTCACATTCTCCTGCCTGAGTCTCAGTCCTGGCTGAAGCCTGGCTACAGAGAGAAGAGGCCAATGCAAACAGCCCCCTGGCAGTGAGGGAGTCAGTACGTGGGTGGGTGGAGCAGGGAGCTGGGGGCAGAGTTGGGCTCTAACTCACTAGGGGTGCATCCCATAGCTCAAAATAATCAATGCGCCTATTTTGAAATAGCTTATTTTGCAGTTTGGTGCTGGCTACACAGCACTTACTTCGAAATAAATCGCTATTCCCAAACCCCTCCCTCCTCCTGCCATGCAGGGACGTCGGAATAGCGAGCCCGTTATAGCTTGAATCAAGGGGCTTGCTTTTAAGATGCATCTGTGTGATATGAGCACCGCGTCCTAGAGCTCCGAGCTAGCCGGCCCACGGGTGTCAGTCTTGCAAGTGGCCCTTTCAGAAAGGAGCTTTGGGCAGCTGCAGGGATGTTGTGGGCTCTGGAACAAGGTGGGTGAGGCAGCAGCGTCTTTGGCAAGCAGGGGGATTATCTCAAGTGGTAGAGCGCTCGCTTAGCATGAGAGAGGCAGTGGCATCAATGCCCCCGTTCTCAAACTACAGCTCAGTTTTTATCCTTTAATTTCAGTGGCCCCCTCCCTCTTCCTACCTCCTCTCCCAAAAGAGACGGACCCCCAGCAATTGCCATGCTGCAAAGCAGAGAATGGAGCTATCAACCCTAACAGCCTGTCAGGCTCTTTGGTGCAATTGAAAGCACATTTGTAAGTTGTAATGGTTAATGTGAGCCCAGCTAGACATTCTAAGGTTGTGGGTTCAAGTCCCACCAAAGTCACTTTAGCTGCTTCCTCATTTCCAGGATGCAGCTTTTACAGACCAGGCAAACCTTAGGCTGACACTGGGGTGGGCTGGCATCCAGGCAATTCCCAGCAGACCCTAGTGAGGGTGGAGGGGAGGGCTGGTTCTTGGGGTTGGGGATGGGGGTTGTTCTGAAAGGCTGCAGGTGCCTTTAGACTATTTTGTCCCTCCCTGTCTCCTACCAGTGCTGAGCAACACTCAGGCTGTGTCTGCACTGCACTGTCCTTCTGGAAAAACCTACGCACATTTCAAAAACAAATTTGTGCAGCTTTTTCTTCTGCTTTTTTTGGAAGAAGCTTTTCCAACATTTGGCCTGTGGACACTGGGCAAGTCACACAAGGGAGGCAGCAGGCAGAGCCGGCCCAATACACCAGCCTCCCAGGGCAGGGAGGCCAAGCCATAAGCCTCCAACAGCTGCCTGGCCTGATTCATCTCCCTTCCCCAGGCTGGCACCAAGGGGCATTATCAGCTGATGTCACCCCTCTGTCACATGGGGAGCTGGGCTCATCCCAGGCACAGGCTGGTCAGCAGCAGCTGCACTTACCTGGGCACTCAGGGGAGCAGCAATAAAAGACAGCCTTGTGCTTCAAACCAGGGATCTTTTGCACATTAGACAAATGGTACAACCACTACACCAGAGAAGCAGATCTCTCTGCTAGAACTTGGCTGGCTGTTCTGTTCCTAGCTCTTTCTAAGACCCTGCTCTGCAGGGGAGGGGAATGCACCTTGTGAACTCTCCACCTCTTGTTCTCATGGAAGACACTAACCCGAGCTGCCAGCTCCTCATTTCCTCACCAGCCCCTTAAGATTTGTAGCTCAAAGCCCAGCTGCCTTTCCCAGTGGGAGCAGAAAATGCTCATGGAAGGGCTCACACATTGTCCCCAATGCACTGGCCTGAGAGACTGAATTCTTGCTGCCCCTGGGTGCACCCAAATACCCCTTCTGCTCCCCAGCTCACACCCCTCATGCCACACTTGGTGCCATGAGAACAAAGCTTCCAAAGGGGTTTGATTTTCCTCCATCTCCCCTTGCTGCGGCACTAAGAGAAATCTTGAACCCGACCCCTTCTCCTGTCCCTGGAGAGATGGAAATGGGGCCGTTCCTTGTGGGGAAAGAAGTGGGTGTGTCAGGAGGGGGATTTGAGCTTAAACCTCCTCACAGACCAGAACCCCCCATTTGGGGCAAGAAAGAGCCCTGTGTCGGGTAATGGAGAACACTTGGCTCCTGTTATGCTGTGATGGGGTGTCAGAAGTTTTGCTAATTGCATCCTTGTTAGCTCAGTTGGTTGAGCAGGAGACTTTTAACTTCTAGGTTGTGGGTTCAAGCTGCAGGCTGGGTGATGCTCTTCTTTAACTCTCAGTCTACAAGAAAATAGATCTCAACTTTCGGCAGGGTTTTAGAAAGAAAAAGTCTAGTCCTGGAGTCCAGATTTAGTAGAACCAGAGAGAGAACCAACTGCAACTTCCATCTTCTGAGGAGAAGGGAAGAGGATTTTCTTCTCCTCGGTTCTAGCCACATCAGCCCTGGGAAGAGAAAAAATAACCCTCCGGCCGCTGATTGTCCCCTGTCAGCTTCTGTAGCTTCACCTCCTTCCACAGCAGCTCCAGCTTTGAGCTACAAATCTCAAGGTGTGGGGGCCTGAAAGTTTTATTCTTTTTATATTTGCATTTTAGGTTTAGTAATGTAGCCATTTAGGTATATATCGCCTCTATTTCCTTGTTTAAAAGTGTAGTGATGAAAATAGTAGAGTTTTGCTATTGTGTCTGTGTTAATGAGACTAGAGGAATAGCAGGTTATTTCGATATTTCGTGCTGTGTAGACACCAAAGCGTTTTCAAAATAAGCTCAAAACGACAACTTCTGTAGCTCAAATTGCGTATCATATTGCAACCCTCTGTCTACGCTGCACCCTAAACTTGAAAACAGATGCTACAGCAGAGCTCTGTCTACACTACAGAGAAAACGCTTTAGCCCAGAGAACACAGCTTCTCTTCCGACGTGCTTTTTGGGCATCCTTTTGTAGCTCATTTTATGAGAAAGAAGGGATGTTCCAAAAAAGGATTTTTTTCCCCCAACATTTGGCTCAGTGTAGACAGGTCAAATGTTGGAAAAGCCTCTTCTGAAAAAAGAAGCAGAAAAAGCCACACAAATCGGGGTTCACAATTTGCATAACTTTTTCCAGAAGAACAGTGTAGTGTAGACATAGCCTGAGTGCTGCACAATACTGGTACAAGACAGGAACAAAATGGTCCAATGGCACCTGCAGCATTTCAAAACAATCCCCACCTTCATCCCCATGTACCAGCCCCTGCCATCAATGGGGACTGCAGGGAACTGTCTGGACTCAAGCACACCCCCGTGTCAGCCTAAGGATTGCCTGTTCTGTAAAAGCTACCCTGGAAATCAGTGAGCAGCTAAAGTGACTATAGTGGGATTTGAACCCACAACCTTTGACCAACTGTCCTGGTTCATAGTGGGCACCCCAACTTAGATAACCAACACACTTGCTATTGCACCACAGATCACAATGGGCTGCTCAATTTGCTCTCTCTCCTCTCTTTGCAGCATGGCAATTGCTGCAGGAAAAGAAAGGGAAGCCAGGTCTGTCTTTTTCAGAGGAGCAGGTAGGAAAAGGGAGGAGCCACTGAAAATGAGGGATAAGGACTGATTTGTATTTGGAGAATGTGGGCATTGATCCCACTGCCTCTTGCATGCTAAGTGAGTGCTCTACCACTTCAACTAATTCCCCTGCTAATGAGCATCGCCCCTGCCTCACCCCCCTCGTTCCAGAGCCCACAATGTTCCTGCAGCTCCCCAAGGCTCCTTTCTTAAAGGGCCACTTGTGAGACTGACACCCGTGGGCCCCTTGTGTCAAACCATAATGGGCTCGCTAAGCCATGGTACCCTCCTCACCAGTGGGCTGTAAAACTGTTCTACTCTATGGTCCCAGACAAGACCTTTGACTCCCAAAGAGCGACCAGTCCCCATTTCCCTCCTGCTTTCCCATCCTGGCGGTGTCTGGCTCCCTGGGCACAGAAGGCTACAGCTCAGTGGGCAGAGGCTCTAACATGCACATCTCCCCCAGCCGCTGGGACTGTAGAGTTGGCCTTGAGGTTGGGCAGGGTTGAGGGAAGGAACAAGTGCAGCAAACATTGATCACCTGGATTGTCAACCCCCTTGGTCTCAGGGTTTAGGTTGGAGTCCCCAGGTGGGGGCCTGGCCTCCTTCGATTTGGTCCCTTCCCGAGGGCACAGAATTAACAAGAGAGAATTCCTTAACCCTGCAGCAATCGGAGTTGGCCAAGGAGTTAGTAACAGAATTTTTCTCCACATTTACGTACAGGAAACAAACTTCTCAGAGCTGTGATGGCCAAGTGGTTAAGGCGTTGGAGTAGAAATTCAATGGGGTTTTCCTGTGTAGGTTCAAATCCTGCTCACAGCGAGGGTATGTGTTTTGGTCACACCCCTTCCTAGGGCAACAAGCTACCCAAGTCCTGAGACACCCTCCCCTTCTGCCCCTGTCAGAGAGATGCCTGGGATGGTGCCGTGTGCTGGGTTCCTGAGGTCTCAGGTAAACTCTTGGCTCCTGCCACCACTGCATGGCTCAGCCCTACTCCTGGGGGCTGCTCTGCTCTGGAGTGTGAGAGGTCGGGGAGTCGAGTCTGGGCCTGTCCCCAAAGGTCCATCCCTGCAGGGGGCAATGCTGGGGATGTGATGTGGGTCACCCCTCCTGCATCACAAAGCCCCTGCCACCTTCCCCGTGTTGGGAGCAAAGGTCTAGAGAAGTAGCGGGGGGAGGGGGTGTCTTATTCCCTGCTCTTGCTCGGCCTTTTCCCCAAAGCATTGGCCAAGAGTTAGTAGCAGAATATTTGTCCAAGTTTAAGTCCAGCAAAACTTAAGTCCTTTACAGGTGTTTCTGTGGTGTAGTGGTTAGCACATTTGTCTAACACACAAAAGGTCCCTGGTTCGGAACACAGGCTGTCCTCTTATTGCACCTCCCCTTGGTGCCCAGGTAAGCGCACCTCCTTCTGCCAGACCTGTGCCTGGGATGAGCCCAACTCCCACGTGACAGAGGGGGGTGATGTCGGCTGAGAATGCCCCTGGGTGCCAGCCTGGGGAAGCCAGATGAGTCAGGCCAGGCACCTGTTGGACGCTTTGCAGGAAGCAGGCCCAGAGATCTGGCAGGAGGAGGCTCCAGCCTGCACAGACCCAGCGGCTAAAAGGGTCTTGTCCTGGCCTTCCTCCCATGGCCTGTTAGTAGCAACTCAGTGGCAAGCGTCTTAGATTAAACAGCTGAAAATCCCTGATTCTATCCAGGCTGTGGCATGTCTGGAAGAGCAGCAGGGGCCTCTCTCTACCTCTTGATGTGCTAGTGCCTGTGACGTCCCCTCATCCATTTCTGCCTGGCCTTGGACACTCATGTTCATCTGATTAGTCCTCATCACTTCCAGCCCTTCCTCAGAGTCACTGCTGCCTTGGCTAAAGGCCCCTGTAGCTGCTAGTCACATGTAGATTTACTGAACACACACACACACACACACACACACACACACACACACACAGACACACACACCCTTGGTTGTCTGCACCCAGATCAGTCCATGTCACTGGCTCAGGGCTTTCTCTCCTCAGTGCACTGTAGAGAAATCCCTTTTTTGATAACAAGCCTCAGGGAGCCCAGAGCAGAGGGAGCTGGGATTCTAGTCCCCTTGGTCCCCTCAATGCTCATCCTGAATCCTCACTTCTGTATTCTGAGCCCTACCTCACCCATATGCCCCCCAAATCCCTTCCCTGAGCCTCCCACTCTCCTCTGTAATTTCTTACAGGTACTGTTCTATCACAACCCCTCCCACCACTTCCTGCCTTGAGCCTCCCTATGCCCAAGAAGTGGTGCCCAATAGAACAGGCCCTGTAAGAAATGTGTCACTTTCACCCCTGGGAGCAGCTCAGCCATGCAAAGGGGCTGCCTGGGGCCGGACATTAGCCCTGGAGGGCAGGGGTGGGTGTGGCAGTGACATCACAAGGGCCTTTTGCAGCCCCTCAGCTTATTGGCTAAAGGAGGTTGGGAGGTGATGACCTCACAAAGAGTCCATGATAATGGCCAGGTGGGACAGGCTGCAGGGCAGGGGCCATCACAGAGCCCCCCCCCCCATCGCTTTGCTATAGGGAGTCTCCTTGAGATCTGTCCTTGAGGCCAGAGAGAGAATGAGGGTCACAAGCATGAGTGTGAGGAGGAGCCTCGTTGGAGCCTTCTCCTTTCCCACGACTAACTGACCTAGAAGGCAGACGTCCCTGTGGAGAAGGGAAGAGTCACCAAAAGATTTAGTGCTGACAGAGTGGAAGAATTAGCTTGAGTGGTAGAGCGCTCACGTAGCATGCAAGAAGCAGTTGGATCAATATCTGCATTCTCCATTGATGGGGGAGTCCCTGTTTTTCTTTTCCCAGACAGAGCCACCCAGAGGGCCAAGTGACTCCAGTGGCCCCTCCCTCTTCCTACTTGCTCCCCTCAAAAGCCAGTCACGGCTTAGTTCCAAATCTGTAAACCTCATTGCAAGAAGAATAACGCCTCTTCCAAAATAGCTATTTCAAAACACCCGGAGTGTGGATGCTCCACTGCTGCTATTTTGAAATAGCTCCTGCCCAGGGACATTCAAAGTAATTACTCCCTGGTGCTTCCTGAGGCTCTAAAACAAGGTAGCGCATCCACCTTAGGGGAACCTTCCTTGGACTAATTTTGAGGCTTCCCCCTAGAGTGGATATGATGTTTCGAAACAAGCTATTTAATTTTTTTCAATATAGCGGTTTGAAATAAGCGTGCTTTGCAGATGTACCCAGAGGCTACGTCTAGACTGCAGGCTTCTTTCGGAAGAAGCTTTTTTCAGAAGGGAGCTTCAAAAAAAAAAAAAAAACTTCTTCCAGAAGAGAGCGTCCACACTGTAAAAGTGCATTAAAAAAGTGATCTGCTTTTCCGAAAGAGAGAGTCCAGACTGAATGGACGCTCTCCTGCATGTAAGCTGGGATTGCTATGGACGGAATGGCCACCAGGGCACCTGGGCTTTTCCCCCTTTCTTCTTCTTCTGGAAGAACTTTCTTCTCCAACCTCACATGCGTTTTTCCAAAAGAGCTCTTCCGCAAAAAGGCTTCTTCCTTGTAGAATGAGGATCACCAATGCCAGAGAAACCCCTCTGTTCTTTCCATTTTCTTGCAGAAGAAGGGAAAACTGTGTAATGTGGACATACCCTGAGAGCTTAGAGAAGGGGAGGGAGGCAGGAGCAGGGGGAGAAGGCTCCATGACTGTGTGAGAGGGAGGCTCTGCCCTGGCCAGTGGGGAATCGTTGCCTCTGTCAGGGACTCTAGCCCAGATGGCTCAGTTTGTTGTCTGACCGCAAAGAGACAGGCAACACCAGCAAAGTCCAGTCACAAGCTCTTTACTGAAGAGTGCGCACAGCAATAGCGAGCGGCCCGTCTCCAAAGAGAACAGAGCTGCAGGGAAGCCAGGAGCGCAGAGTGTCGGCCGCCAGCCCAGAGTCCCAGGTGCCCTGAGAGCAGCCTCCCTGCAGGTCCCATGGTGCGTGCTCTGTGGCAGCATCACAAGCTGCCTGACAACCAGGGCCAATCCCCCGGTGGGGTCTCTGCCCATGGCCATGCGAGGCTCCTTTGGGGGTGGGGCAGCACAACCTACCCCTGGGGGGCCAAGGCTGGGGTGAGAGGGTTGCAATAAAACAGCATCTGTAAGAAAGCTACGTGTGGGGGTGCAGGCTGGGAGGCTCAGCGCAGTGTGTGGGGATGACAGAGGAGGGACGGGGGCTGGGGACGCAGAACCGGGGTGTGTGTGTGTGGATATGTGTCTGTCTTACTCCCACGTCCCAGACACATAATGTGGCACAAAGACCAGCAACGGTCCCTGCACAAAGTGTGTCCCAGGGATAAGCGTTAGCCCCGGGAACAAGCAGCGCCCTGCAGAGGAGACACCCCTGGAGTGGAGCCAACAAGCCCAGGAGCCACCCAGCTCAGGATCCCCAAGGGCACTGACACAGATTCCCTGGCACAGGAGAATCCCAAGCCTCAGTTCTGCCGGCCAGCGGTTTCCCTCTTCCGCTTCTTGTCAGCTCCCTGCAAAACACCCCACAAGGGTGAGTGGGGATAAACCCAGCTGTGCTGTAGAGCGGCTGTTAGGTGGGGAAAGAGAGGGCCCCCCTCGGCCTCCCTAAGCAACTCACACATGTACAAAAACTGCACTTGAAGCTATCAATACGGGTGTCAGGATCAGCTTGCTTTGTCGACAGAACTGAAAGTGTCTAGACGCTCTATGTCGGCAGAAGTTTTGTCGACAGTATCTGTCGACAAAACTTCCGTCGACAAAACCCTGTAGTCTAGACGTACCCCCACTCTTGACATGCCCTCTTTTTGATAGCTAGAGAAGTGACCTCATTTTCCTGTCTCCCCTGACATTGCAGGTGCACTTGCTCAGCATTTCTCTGAGGCTGCATCTACACAGCAGCGTTCCTTGGGCATAACGGCCATTATTCTGCAATAACAATGGGAGCGTCTACACAGCAATTCCATTCTTCTGACGTCTGTAACGCTCCATCCAGACCAATCGTCTGAGGAGCCAGGAGGTCTCCAGGCTGCAGACAGACAAGCCCACAGGCAAAGACAAAGCAAAGTCCCAGCCACTTCCTGCTCAGCCCAGTAGGGTCTCTGTGTGGCCCCCAGACCTTTTGTTTGCTGTTGTCCAGGCTCGGGGCCCAGTTTCAGCAGCACTCACAGGCCCCACAGGAGGGGGCTGGTTTGATGCTTCACCCCACGGCCCAGCAATGAGCCCCCAAACTCCCCCTGTGCTCTGAGAGCCCCGTTTGCTGTGTGAATTCTGTGGGGCAGGTTATGTCAGGCCTGGGCACAAGGAGGGTTCAGAACCAACCCACAAGTAAGTCCCCGTTCAAGGGGATTGGGCAATGTCCTTTGCCAGCAATGTAAGTCCAGCCATATAAGTGTCCCACTCACATGCCCAAACTTTCTCCGTACCCCACTCACAGTTGCTTCCCTTGCTCAGGGCAGATAAGAGCTCACAGGTGGTTTTCAGAGCTCACCTCCCACTCTTGGGGGTGGATTGGGGATAGGAAGCATCTCACCCACTCCGTTGGCCACTTGCCACTGCTCCTACCAGCCGCCCGCCAGCCGCTCCCTCCAGCCACCCCGTCCATGCTGCTGTGGGTGCCAGTGTCTCACCACACGGTAAAATCAGACCAGAGACAGACACTGTCAGTAAACGCTTCTCTAGGAAACGCTCCTCCGGATGCTGGGCCTCCCTCCCCAGCCCACCAGAGCCGTGTGCCGCTGTCATACACCTGCTCCATGGACATCTTCCCATTGCAGAAAGTGCTCCGAGCCAGACTGTGACTAGCCAGCCTGTCTCTGGGCACCCAGGGGCTACGTCTACACTGCAGGCTTCTTACACAAAACTTGAGGAGCATCTATAATGCACGCGCATTCTTGCACAAGTAAATTTATGGCAAAATGTAGGAAAGGAGGGCTTCTTGCGCAAGAGTTATTCCTCTCCCCATGAGGAATAAGCCCTTTTGTGCAAGAGCTCTTGCACAAGAAGGCAGTATGGATGGGCAACAGGGGTTTCTTGCATGAGAGAGCGTTCACACTGCCATGGATGTTCTTGCACAAAAGCACATGGCAGTGTGGACGCGCTGTTGCACCTAACAGTTCTTGCGCAAAAAGCCTGCAGGGTAGATGTAGCCAGAGGGTGTTTGGGTTTGTTACCAGCACTGAGCTTTCTACAACAGCCCAGGGAACATTGTGAAAAGCCAAAACCTTCCAGCCCTGGGTATCCCTGGCCAGCCAGAAAGAAAGGGAATTTCGGTTTCTGTGTCATCACTCATGTGCCCCAGTGGCCTAATGGACAAGGTATTGGCTTCCGAAGTCAGGGATTGTGGGTTCAAGTCCCATCTGGGGTGACACTTGTCATGTTTCCTAGTGGAGTCTCTTTCTCTTTACCATGTTAGCTGTGCGGGTCCCCTGGCATTGCCATTTTCCCCCAGACAGGACCCTTCCGGAGCAGACACTGACACTGGTGTTAGGCGCAGACAGGAGGAGAGTGTTTGTTAAAAGCTGAGGTGTGCACAGTGAGGTCAGATGCAGGCGCTGGCTTCTCTGTATGCACCTTGGCACCTGTTACCCATCAGTACCTGCCACCTCTCACTCCCCTGCCAGCACCCAGACAGAAGGCCAGTGCACATGGAGCCAGAGACGGTAGCGAGGGAGGCGGCTGCAGCACAATTCCAGGCTTGGGGCACATTGAACAACTTTTTGAACTATTTTTAAAACAAAAAATATGAAAAACTTTAGGCTCCATCTACACTGCAGGCTTCTTGCCCAAGAACTGATTTGTGCAAGAGTTCTTGTGCAAGAGCACATCCACACATCCATGTGCTTTCGCACAACAGGGAGGGAGAGCTGAGTGGTTTGAGTATTAACTTGATAAACCCAGGATTCTGAATTCAATCCTTGAGGGGGCCATTTAGAGATCTGGGGCAAATCTGTCAGGGAGGGTTCTTGTGCTTGCTATGAGGGTAGGGGGCTGGACTATCTGACCTCTCAAAGTCCCTTCCAGCTCTGTGAGGTGGTTTATCTCCTCATAAGGAGCATCTACAGCAGCATAGATGCTCTCTTGTGCAAGAAAGCTCTAATGGCTATTTTAGCCATAGGGGTTTCTGGCACAAGAAATCCCTCTTGCCTGTGCACACTGCCTTCTTGTGCAAGAGGGCTTATTCGTTAGGGGGAGAGGACTAACTCTTGCACAAGAAGCCCTCTTTTCCAATGGTTTACTGTTTTTCTTGCACAAGAATGCACATGCAGGGTAGACACTGTGCTAGTTTTTGCACAAGAACTGCCATTCTTGTGCAAGAAGCCTGCAGCATAGCCAGGCAGTGTGAAAAACCTCACAACAATAAGCCCCAACCCAGGAGGTCCTACTAAGATTTGAACTCAGATTGCAAGATTCAAAGTCCTGCCCCTTACACCATGGGACCAAGACAGGTGACTGTGTGTAGCCATATGGAATACTGAGCTTTCAGCCTGGCCTCTGGACTCCGGGCTTTTCTCCTGCTGCTTCATCCCTCTGGCTACGACTACATGGCACATTTATTTTGGAATAAGCTGGTCTGGAATAGTGATTCCAAAATAGCTTATTTCGAACTAGCACGTCTACACTGCAGGGAAACCTCAGAATAGTCCGAGACAGGCTCCCCAGTGTGGACGAGCTGTCTCGATTTAGAGCCCCAGGAAGAATAACTTAGAATGGCCCTGGGGAGGGGCTAGTTCAAATTAGCAGCAGTGGCGCAGCTACAGACACCTTATTTTGAAATAGCTAATTTGGATTACGTGTTATTCTTCGTAGAATGAGGTTTGCAGAAGTCGGAATAAGCCGTCTGTTACTTCAGAATTATTTCAAACTAACGGAATTGCTGTGTAGACTCTTGCATTGTTATTTTGGAATAACGGCCATTGTTCCGAAAGAACTTTTGTGTTTGTGGATATAACCTGTGCAGCCCAAGAAATGTGATTGGCAGCTCCTCCCCACAATCTTTCTGTCAATTGCAGTAGAGGGCTCTGAAGACACGGACCCAAGGCAACCACCTTGGTTACCTTCTGCTAAGGCCAGGCTGGAGGGAAAAACAATCGCTCCTTCGAGCCGGAGTTGAACCAGCAACCTAAGGATCACTTGCCAAGCACACACTACAGTCCTCCGCTCTGCCAGCTGAGCTATCGAAGGGTGCCTGATTGATGCTGGCTTGTCGAGGTTGTCATTTCTATAAGTCTCGGGGCACGTGCTCCCCCAAGTAGGTGGCATTGCTGATGAGGGGCAGAGGAGCACAGGGACTGTCACAGGTACTTCACATGCAGACGGACCCCTTGAGTGAAACCTGAGCTAGATCCATCCATGTCACAGCAAAAGGAAGAAAGTTGGGTTCTTCTCATGTGTCTTCTTTGTTCCAGAGTCTCTAGTGCTGCGGTCGGGGCAGGTCCACAAAAAAACAAACCACTTCTCACGTGTCTCCTCACGTTTCTTCAGCAGGGGAGGTGGGAGCAGAAAGTGGGAAGGGCGGGCAGGGGAAGGGTGTGTGTGCGGTGGTGGTGGGGGAGGCACAGAGGGGAAATACAGAAGGCCCTTGTGGGGGCACCCAGGGGAGAGTCTCACAGGTGTCCTTGTCTGGAACTCTCCCTCAGGGCCTCTCAGATGCACAAGCCCCCGGAAGGGCCTGCTGGATGGCAGCCGTGTGCTGCTGCTGAAGGGCCTTTTGCGGAAAAGGGATGCAGATTAGACACAGCGCAATTGCAAATGAAGCGGGGATTTAAATCTCCCCCGCTTCCTTTGCATGAACATGGCTGCTGCTTTTTTTCTGGCTCGGGGCTTTGCCAGGAAAAAGCGCCAGTCTAGACGGGATCTTTTGGAAAATAAAACCTTGTCCAAAAGATCCCTTATTCCTAGCAATGTGGCCCCCTGAGCAGCCTCTGATGTTCCCTGCTTGAGCACCAGAACCAGCCCCGAGTGACAGGAGCAGGGAAAGCAGCTCACACATGCCAAGGGGCTGGCCAGGGGCAGGACATGAGCCTGCAAGGCAGCAGTGACCTCACAAGGGCCTTGTGCAGCACCTCAGCTCATTGGCTGGGAGGCAGTGACCTCACAGAGGGACCATGGCAACAGCAGGTGGGACAGGCTGCAGGGCTGGGGCATCTCAGAGACCCCCATGGCCTGGCTGCCTGGAATCTCCTTTGTGAGGTTTCCCCTTGAGGAGATTTCCCCTGGCTGTAGTGGGAGGGGGGTGGGGCAGGCAGGGCTGCCACTAAACCTCTGGGAGAGGCAAGAGAGAAGACTACTAACACCCGATGAGGATGGGATTTGAACCCATGCGTGCAGAGCACAATGGATTAGCAGTCCATCACCTTAACCACTCGGCCACCTCATCTGAGCTGCTGGGCTTTGTTTCAAATCACCTGAAGTCAGCACTTCAGGGAACCTTTGTGCCACTTGCTGACTGGCCAAGGACACCCAGGGCGGGAAGGTTTTGGCTTTTCACAATGTTCCCTGGGCTGTTGTACAAAGCTCAGTGCTGGTAACAAACCCAAACAGCCCCTGGCTACACCTACCCCGCAGGCTTCTTGCGCAAAATCTGTTTTGTGCAAAATGTGTTGCCCAACAGTGTGTCCACACTGCCATGTGCTGTTGCACAAGAGAAGTGCTTTTCTGCAAGCGCGCCTATGGCAGTGTGGACGCTCTCCTGCGCAGGAAAGCTCTGATGGCCATTTTAGATACATGGCTTTCTTGAGCAAGAAACCCTTGTTGCCTATCCACACTGCCACCTTGTTGACGAGTTCTTGCACAAGAGGGCTTATTCCTTGTGGGGAGAGGAATAACTTCTGTGCAAGAAGCCCTGTTGTCTGATGCTGCACTATAAATTTACTTGCGCAAGAACGTCCCTGCAGTGTAGACGCTCTGCAAGTTTTTACCCAAGAGCAGTTGCTCTTGTGCAAAAAGCCTGCAGTGTAGATGTAGCCCTGCTGTATAGACACAGCCTGAGAGAGACAAGGAAAGGAAGTGGCCAGAGCCTCCCCCCAGCAGGCTGGCCCTCAACAGGACGGGCACGTCTACACAGCACCCTCACCTCGAAGTGAGCTGTGCAGTGTGAGCGGCTGCCCGGGACCCCAGGGGAAGGTCTGTGGGGAGTTTCCAAGGCAACAACAACTACAAAGTTTCATAATCTACACTCATGTGACTGTGTGTCACGTTGCTGAATTGGAGGGAAGCAGCCAGATCGCTGCTGCACCCCTAGGTGGGGGTGTTGGCCCCAGAAATTGGTATAGGGGGGAGCCATGTGGGGATTGAATGGGAGATTATTGTTTGTTGATCTTATGTACGCTATTTATGTGAGTGTATAATGTCTATGTGTGTAGGTAGGAATCTGTAATCTGTGTGGAAGCTGAATATTTCTCTGAATGTGGTTGAGCATTGCTATGGACAGGCTGAGTAGTGGAGCCCTGTGGAACAATGGCCCTTGATGGCCCAAAGACACACCTAAAGCAGGAGGGCGGAGACCCAAGAGCTGCCAGCAGAGAGAGGCTGAGGACCAGGTGACCGGCTGAGACCAGAAGAGGCCATGTGGTCGAGGCCATTTTTGTTCTCAGCTCAGCACTTCATCCCAGAGGCAGCACTGCAGGGATTGAAGAGCCCGGAAGACCTGTGGACCCATCCTGATCGTAGGATGTGCAATAAGAACTTTTAAACCAGCAGCTGCAACATCTCTGCTAGAGCCTGCATCGAGGACTGGGAGATTCGGTGCATGTAACGTACTGTACTTTAATAACCTTACTCTCAGGCTTTTCTTTCTTGTAATAATAAACCTTTAGATATAGATTCTAAAGGATTGGCCCAGCGTGATTTGTGGGTAAGGTCCAGAGGGTAAATTGACCAGGGATCTGTGGCTGGTTTCTTGGAACCGGACAGGACTTGTTCGGGGTAGGTGGGATTGGGTGCTAGGACCCCCCAGCTGTGTATAGGCCCGGGGCCATCTGGGGCACGGATATTGCTGGGGTGTCGGAGGGGTTTTGCTCGGGAGGCTTCAGGCAGGCAGCTGAAGCGCTCTGTGGGACTGGTTTGTGGCCTGTGTGGAAAGGTCACCAGTCGGGGGCTGTAAGTAGCCCCGGATTCGAGCAATTCGCCCTGAGCGGACGCCCTCAGCTGTGCCCAGACACAGCCCGGTCAGTCACATCCTGGCTCCCAGCCACACGCCTTGCAACAAAGACCAACGGTCCCTGCACAAAGTTCATTGTGGGAATGAGAGTTGGGGCAGCAGGAAAGGGGCCAACCCCTGAGCCCCATCGAGCAGGTGGGAGAAGATGGGAGTGAATCCTGCTACCTCTCATGTGCAAAGCGAGCACTAACCCAGGTGCAACTCATCTCTCGTGCTCTGGCCTCCAGCAGCTTTGTGCCCCACTAGGGTGGGTTATTTCAGAGACCAGAGAGGAAGAGGGAGGGGTCTCTGGATGTGCGGAGTCCCCCTGGCTCTGCCTGTGAAAAGAAAGAACAAGGGCTCAGCAGAAACTTCAATTCCACTTTGTGCGTCTTGACTTTTTCAATCTAAGGACTTTGAAGAAACACTTCAAATATCTGCTCCAGTGGCGCAATGGGTCAGCGCACAGTACTTATAAGGCAGTACTTGTAGGAGACATGCTGAGGTTGTGAGTTCAAACCTCACCTGGAGCACTCACTTTGAGTCCCTGCTGGGTTGTCCCCTTGCAATGGTTTCCAAACTTTTCGGCATCACTCCCCCCCGCTTTTTGATTTGTGAAAACGCTCATGCCCCCCCTGGAATTTCTTCACACCCTCTCTCCTCCCCGCTCCCCCCCCCCCCCCGGCTGTCCCCAGAGCCCAGGGCCCGGGAGTCTGGTCAGCAAGTGAGACTCGCCCGTCAGTCCAAGCTGCTCTGTCCTGGCTGCCGTTCCTGCCTGTCCCGTGCCAGCGCCACACGCAGGCCAGTGGGGCAGGACAGGGGGTGTCAGTGGGGCCCTGCTCTCAGTCCGTCCCTCACAGGCCCTGTGGGCTGCTCGAGGGCTGAGCCCGTCGCCCAGGCCTGGCGCGGGGATGGACCATGGGGCACGTTTCCCCCTGTGAGCGTGTGCGGGGGCAGGAGGGAGCCACACGGGCCCGGCTAAAGGTTTTGTGCTGGGGCTGGAGGCTTGAGCCCGAGCTGTCGGCCTCAGCGGGACTTGCTCCTCCCCCCTCTCCTGCCTTGCTGCCTCCTTTGCCCAGCAGCGCTCAGGGGGCAGCCAGGAGAGCCGGCACCAAGGGCAGAGGAGGCCGAGGCACAAGCCCCTCAGAGGGGACAGGCCTGAGGCCTCTGGCTTGCCCAGGCTCACGCCAAGGGGCTTTCTGTGGGGCCGGGCGGGGGAGGGAGGCCAGGCCCAGGCTGGTGGGAGAAGGGGCAGCGCCTGCCAGGGCAGCAAGGGGAGCTGCAGGGAGCGAGATGCGGCGTTTCTGCCTGGATCACTCAAGGGTCCTTCTGCGGGTGAAGCGCCTGTGACACCCCTGTGCTGCTGGGTTCCTCTGCCCCTCCCCTGGGAGGCCGTCCCCTTCGGGGGGCTCTTGGCCTGGCACTCGTCCAAGGGCCACCTGGGCAAAGCAGCCTGCCCCAGGCACCTTCCATAGCTCAGCTGGCAGAGCAGAGGCCTGTAGCTGGTGCTCGGCAAGTGTCCTTAGGCTGCTGATTTGACTCCAGCTGAAAGGAGAGATTCTTCTCCCTCCCCCTGGCTGCAGGCCCGGCCTTAGGACCAGGCGGCTGCCTTGGGTCTGTCCCTTTGGGGCCTGGTGCTACAATTGACAAAAAGGTTTTGGGTTCCAGCTGCCAATCAAATGTCTTGGGCTGCGCAGACCTTGAGTCATGGGAAGAGCTGGAGGGGAATGGGGAACGGCTGCACTTTGGGATGGGAAGGGGGTGTCTGGAACCATAAAGTAGAACAGTTTTAAAGCTGCTTACAAGAAGGGCACCATGGCTTAGTTGGCTAAAGCGCCTGCCTTGTAAGCAGGGGATCCTGGGTTCAATTCCCAGTGGTGCCTTGTTGGCAAGTCAATGGGTCTTTTCTTCCCACCATTCTTCAACATGTACTTGGAGTTGGTTTTACCTTCAGTTGAGCTTGGTGGTGTCCTCACAGTGGGAGTAGGATAGTAGCAAAGAGCAGGAGGTGCCCTAGGGGTTTGATTTAGTGAGGCTTAGCTAGACTTTCTAAATCAAGCTCTGGAAGATGGATTGCAGCAGTGATCTCCACCTGAGTGAAGACATGGCCTAATGGTGCAATTAGTTAGATGCCGACAATAACGGCCCCACTGCTGGTAACTCACAGAGGCTACATCTACACTAAGGCTGTGTCTAGACTGCATCCCTTTTCCATAAAAGGGATGCAAATTAGACACATCGCAATTGCTAATGATGCGGGGATTTAAATACCCCTCGCTTCATTTGCATAAGAATGGCTTCCGCTTTTTTCCAGCTTGGAGCCTTGCCGGATCTTTCAGAAAATAAACCCTTAAAATAAGGATTAAGGGATCTTTTGGAAAAGGTTTTATTTTCCAAAAGATCCACGTCTAGACTGGTGCTTTTTTCCAGCAAAGCTCTGAGCCTGCGTGTTGCACAGCACTGGTAGGAGACATGGAGGGTCTATTGGCACCTGCAGCCTCTCAGAACAACCCCCATCCCAACCCCCAAGTCCTAGCCCTTCCCTCCAACCTTAATGGGGTCTGCTGGGAATTGCCTGGATGCCAGCCCACCCCAGTGTCAGCCTAAGGACTGACTGGTCTGTAAAAGCTGCATCCTGGAAATGAGGAAGCAGCTAAAGTGACTCTGGTGGGACTTGAACTCACAGCCTTTGAATGTCTAGCTGGGCTCACATTAACCACTACAGCTTAGAAGTCCAACATGCTTTCCATTGCACCACACAGCCAGATGGACTGTTGTTGTTGATATCGCCGCTCTCTGCTTTGCAACATGGTAATTGCTGGGGGAAAAGAAAGGGGAGCCAGGTCTGTCTCTTTTGGGAGAGCAGGTAGGAGGATCACTGAGCCCCCAGCAGTGAAAACTAGGAACCAGGACAAAGCTGCAGTTGAAGACCATGAGCATCAATCCCACTACTTTTTGCACACAAAGTAAGGGGTTTCCTATTTGAGCTAACTCCCCTGCATGGGAACACATCCCCTGCTCCACCCATCTTCTTCTAGACCCCACAATGTCTCTGTGGCGGCCTGAGGCTCCTTTCTGAAAGGGCCACTTGTGGGACTGACACCCGTGGGTCGGCTAGCTCGGAGGTTTAGGACGTGGTGCTCAAATCACACTGACGCGTCTTAAGAGCAAGCCCCTTATTTCAAACCATAACGGGCTCGCTATTCCGACGTCCCTGCAAACCTCATGGCAGGAGGAGTGAGGGGCATTTCGGAACAGCGATTTATTTGGAACTAAGTGCTGTGCAGCCAGCGCCAAATTACAAAATAAGCTATTTCAAAATTGACTTGAAATAAGCTACCCAATTGCATCACTTATCTTGAGCTATGGGACGCAACCCTAGTGAGTTAGAGCCCAGCTCTGCCCCCAGCTCCCTGCTCCACCCACGTACTGACTCCCTCACTACCATGGGGCTGTTTGCATTGGCCTCTTCTCTCTGTAGCCAGGCTTCAGCCAGGACTGAGACTCAGGCAGGAGAATGTGACCCGGCTCCCTGCACCTGGACCCTGCATTTCTCATCCCTTCAGAGACACTTGTTAGTGGAGGAATAAATCACAGTCACATGAGTGTAGATTATGAAACTTTGTAGCTGTTGTTGCCTTGGAAACTCCCCACAGACCTTCCCCTGGGGTCCGGGGCAGCCGCTCACATTGCACAGCTCACTTCGAGGTGAGAGTGCTGTGTAGACGCACCCAGCCTATTGAGGACCAGTCTGCCGGGGGGAGGTTCTGGCCACTTCCTTTCCTTGTCTCTCTCAGACTGTGTCTACATTCTAGGGCTACATCTACACTGCAGGCTTTTTGTGCAAGAGCAGATGTTCTTGCGCAAAAACTTGCAGAGCGTCTACAGTGCAGGCACGTTCTTGCACATTTAAATTTATAGTACAGCACCAGAAAACAGGGCTTCTTGTGCAAGAGTTATTCCTCTCCCCACGAGAAAAAAGACCCCTTGCCCAATAACTCATCCACAAAGAGGCAGTGTGGACAGGCAACAGGGGTTTCTTGCTCAAGAAAGCCCTATGGCTAAAATGCCCATCAGAGCTTTCCTGCGCAGGAGAACATCCACACTGCCATGGGCGCTCTTACAGAAAAGCACTTCTCTTGTGCAAAAGCACATGGGAGTGTGGACACACTGTTGTGCAAGACCTTTTGCACAAAACAGTTCTTGAGCAAGAAGTCTGCAGGGTAGATGTAGCCAGCCCCTCTCTCCAGGGAACTGCAGCCCCTCGGACCAGGCAGCTGCTCCCGGCATTCAGGAGGCACCAGGCCAAGAAGGAACCGTCTGACACGGTGCTGCCAGGCAGGGGCCTCACTGCTAGTGACTGTTCCTGTTCCAGGAGCAGAGCGAGTTTTGCCCTGGGCACCGATATTGAGGGAGTGTGCCCCTGTTTGTGTGTGAGCCCCCATGGCACCCATTGGCGCCTGCTGTGGGGTGGAGGGTCCCCTGGTGCCATAGCTCCTCCTGGGGAAGGGTGGAGGGACCCCTGACCCAGTATTTCCTGCTGGGGAGAAGTAGAGGTAGCCCATTCCCTATAGCTCCTGCCAGGAGGGACCCTGACCCCTTATCTCCAGATGCGGTTTCAGTTTTTCCCTGGCGGATGCTCCAGACATGAGGGATGCCAGTGCACTGGCTCAGCCCGGGCCGGCAGTGATGGTTTTATACACAGCAGGGAAATTCCCCGGCTTCTCCCCCTCACAGAGCTGCTGCCTCTCCGGGAGGCGGATGAACTGCGGGTGCGGGACAGCTCCCTGCCAGCAGGGACAGCAGCCAAGGCACCAAATATCGCTGGGTCTGCAGCCAGTGTTGGGAACTGGGCAGGGAACAGGAGGCTTTTGTGTCACACACGTCTCAGGTAGGACGGACCCTCACTGAGCCCAGACTGTGACTGGTCCTAGCCAGGAATGTGTCCGGGGCTAGTTTGTGACACTCTAAGGCCGTGTCTACACTGGGCGTAAGAGCGATGCTGCCGCGGTCGATGTTCCGGGCTCTAGGGAAGACCGGCTGATTAGAACTAAGCTGTGCAGAGTCTTGCAAAGGGAAACACAACTTCTCTGGATATTTGCTGAGTTTTAGATGAGGGTTTATCAGAAGGGACTTTGTGGGCTCTGGAACAAGGTGGGTGGGGCAGGAAAAGCTACTTACAGGCAGGGGAATTAGCTCAAGTGGTAGAGCGCTTGCTTCGCATGCGAGAGGCAGTGGGATTGATACCCACATTCTCCAGTGATAGATGTTTGCTGCTTCCTCTTTTCCACAGACAGAGCCAGCCAGGGGCTAAGTGCTTCCAGGAGCTCCTTCCCTCTTCCATAAGGCAAGGGGCTGGTTTCCGCAGGGCAGGGGGTGTCATGTTTGCCTCACAGGGAGCAGTTCCCTGGCTAAAATCAGGCAGGCAAAGTCCAGCCTGTAACACCCAGCGGAGGGGATTCACCTGCCTGGGGAGGGTGGGAACAGACCAGCACTTGGGAGCATGGCTGCCAGATGCTTAGCACATCTGGATACAGAAGAATCCCAAGACTTGGTTCTGCCAGGCTCATTTCCCCTCTTCTGTTTCTTTTCAGCTCCCTGCAAACTGCCTCCCAGCTGTGGGTGAGGCTGCGTGTGTGTGAAACCAGCCGCGCTTTGGATGATTTTGTTAATTGTTTAAAAAGCCTCAGGCACCTCTTCTGCCTGGGGAGGTGCCTGGAATAGATGCCTAGTGTGACATCCCCTGGGGTTTTACCCCTTTGTCCTGAGAAGTCTATCTGCTGTGTCCAACTCTGCCTCAGGCCAAGTGTTTGCATGTTTCATATCTAAGGAAACTCCTCCTCCCTTTTTCCCTGCCAGTCCTTCCCGAGCAAGCTCTACCCTTCTGTGCCAAAATTCCAATAAAGTGTATTATCCCACCAAGTCCCTGTGATACCAACTTCTTCCTGCTCATTACCCATCGTTTCCATGTGTCTATACGAGCATCTAAAACACAGATTAGATTTTGCTTCCCAGTGGTCCCTCGTCCCTCATTTATCTCTGCGGTCACAGCCCCTGCTCTCTCCCATTTCTGGCCCATCTCCCAGGTGTCCATGTTGTTCACTTACCTGTGGGCTTTGGTCACCTGCCCCCATCAAACCTAGTTTAAAGCCTCCTCACTAGGTTAGCCAGTCTGCACCCAAATACTCTTCCCTTCCTCAACAGGTGAGCCCCGTCCCTGCTGAGCAGCCCTTCCTGCAACAGCATCCCATGGGCAAGGAAGCCAAAGCCCCCTGCCCACTGAGCTGTAGCTTTCTGTGCCCAGGAGGCCAGAAACCGCCTGGACTCCATGGCTGGAGGGAAGTGGGGAACGGCTGCACTTTGGGAGTCAAAAGTGTTGTCTGGAAACATAAAGAGCCATTTTAAAGAGGCTTTGGAGGAGGGCACCATGGCTTAGTTAGCTAAAACACCTGCTTCATAAACAGGAGATTCTGGGTTCAACTCCCAGTGGTTCCTTGTTGTAACCTTTGCTCACATTTTCCTAGGTCCTTCTGGGACACAGAAGAGGCCTCCCCTGGCCACCCATGGAACTGCTGGTTCAGGAAAAGGCTGACTGGGGAGGGATGTTGGGAAGAAGGAAACAACAAGCCTGGAGCCAGTGCAGGGGCTGCTGTGACTGGCTATAACAGGGCTCTCACTGCAATTACTGGGACAGGAGAGTCAGCACCACACACACTTGTGAATGTGTGAAGGAGTCAGGGCCTAGAGAGCCTAAGGGTGCAACCTCTGCAGCTCCTGCAGCCATGGAGAGTCAGGGTCTGTGGGCATCAGGAGCTTCTCACTTGTGGGGGAGAAACCTCTTGGGACTTGTGGTTTCCCTCTTCCCAACACACCTCTGCAATCAGCCTTTTCCTGAACCAGCAGCTCCATGGGTGGCCAGGGGAGGCCTCTTCTGTGTCCCAGAAGGGCTTAAGTAAATGTGAGCAAAAGCTGCAACAAGGCACCAATGGTAACTGAACCCAGGAGCTGCTGTTTATTTGGTAAATGCTTTAGCCAGCTAAGCCACGGTGCCCTACTCAGACTCACCTCTAAACTGTTCTACTCTATGGTCCCAGACAACACCATTGTCTCGCAAAGTTCGTCCATTCCCCATTTCCCTCCTGCCTTCCCACCCTGGCGGTGTCTGGCTCCCTGGGCACAGAAAGCTACAGCTCAGTGGGCAGAGGCTCTAACATGCACATCTCCCCCAGCCGCTGGGACTGTGGAGTTGCCTTTGAGGTTCTGCAGGGTTGGGGGAGGGCAAAATGAAGCAAACTTTGATTCTCTGGCTTGTAAACCCCTTGGCCTCAGGGTTTAGGTTGGAGTCCCCAGGTGGGAGCCCGGCCTCTTTCAGTTTGGTCCCTTCCTGAGGGCACAAAATTGACAACAGAGAATTCCTTTGCCCCACAGCAATCTCTGTTGGCCAAAGGGTTAGCAACTGAATATTTGCCCAAGCTTAAGTGCAGCGGAAATTGCTGTTCAGTGTGTTTCTGTGGTGTAGTGGTTATCACATTTGCCTAACATGCAAAAGGTCCCTGGTTCAAAGCCAGGTAGAAACACAGCCTCTTCTATTATTGCACTTCCCCTGGGTGCCCACAAGGCAGTTCTAAGGCCTGCCTCCTGGTGTAGGGATGGGTGGCCTGTGTGCTGGCTTTCAGGAGCATGTGGGAGACGGCTGAGATAGGAGGATGCAGGGCTGGGGCTGAGACTTCTCAGCAGTGCTTTACCTGGGACCAGGTCATTGCAGCCACACAGTCCAGGACCCACACTGGAAGTGCCAATGCTGTGCACCTTCAGGGCAGTGTGGCTGTGGCCTTTGGTGCAAGTGGACACAAAGCCACATAATGTCCTGCCTCATGCCCAGACCCCAGCCACCCTGTTCCCCTTGCTTTCTTCCCCCCCCAGCTCACCCAGCACCCCCAGCTTCCTTTGACACCCTCCCTTCTTCCTGCTCCCCCACCCTGATCCTTCATCCACGTTCCTTCTGCACCCTTTCTCCTGGCCACACACGGCTCCTTGGCACTTCTCAAGCCAGGCCCTGCAAGGAGCCACCAGGGCAGGAACCAGCCCTTGGAGCTCGGCTTGCACCGGGTCTGGTAGTTTCCCACCACATCTCACCTGGGAAGAGGTGACTTGTTCTCCTTCCTTCTGATTTTACGTCTCCGTTCCCTTCAAAGGTCTCTGCTGCTTGGGACCCGCCTCCTCAGGGCGCTGCCCCTCTGCCCCTGGGCTGGGAGCGGGAGACTCCACAGTCTCTGCACTTGGGCTGAGAAGTCTCACGGGGACTCGTCTGTTGATGGGTTAGTCAGCCCGATGGCCAGCTGGATCCATTCCGTAGCGCTGCCCGAGAGGAGCTTTACAAGTGCCCCGTGTCCATTGGTATTTTCTGGGGCTCTGTGTAGGGGATTGGTCTTGGCTATCTTTTCCACGGGAAATGCCTCTTCTTTGGAACAGCAGCTCCCAGGAGTTCAGGGAACTTCTTCTTCTCAGCTTGGGAAAGGGACGACTCAGGGGGGATGGGAAAGATATTTGTGCTGTGAAAACAGCAGGGCCCCCAGGGAAACTGGTAAATAATCCCAGTGCCCAGGCCTGATGTTACCTGCCCCCACACAATTCACACAGCAAACCTGGCTTCCAGAGCACAGGGGGAGTCTGTGGGCTCATTTCTGGGCCGTGGGGTGAAGCAGGAAACCAGCCTCCTCCTGTGGGGCCTGTGAGTGTTGCTGAATCTGGGCCCCTGCACCTAGGGAACGGCAAACAAAAGGTCTGGGGGCCACACAGAGACCCCGCTGGGCTGAGCAGGAAGTGGCTGGCACTTTGCTTTGTCTTTGCCTGTGGGCTTGTCTGTCTGCAGCCTGGAAACCTCCTGGCTCCTCAGACCACGGGTCTGGATGGAGCGTTACAGAAGTCGGAATAATGGAATTGCTGTGTAGACGCTCCCATTGTTATTGCAGTGTAATGGCCGTTATGCCCAAGGAACGCTGCTGTGTAGATGCAGCCTAGGAGAAATGCTTTCATGAGCATGTGGGAGGAGCAAGGGCTCCTGCAATGTCAGGAGAGATGGGGAAATGAGGTCACCTCTCTAGACATAAAAGAGATGATATAAGAAAAGAGAATGTGTCAGGAGTGGGATTTGAACCCACGCCTCCATGTGGAGACCAGAACACCCAACTAAGGGAAAGACAGGTCCTTGAGTCTGGCGCCTTAGACCACTCGGCCATCCTGACACCCATGCAGCCACCTCCAATGGCAGTTTTCTTACATGTGTGAGTTGCTCGGGGACGCGGCGGGAGCACCTCTCTTTCCCCACCTAACAGCCGCTCTACAGCCCAGCTGGGTTTATCCCCACTCACCCTCATCTAACGTTGCGAGGTGTTTTGCAGGGAGCTGACAAGAAACAGAAGAGGAGAAAACTCTGTCCGGCAGAACTGAGGCCTGGGATTCTTCTGTGCCAGGGAGTCTGTGTCAGTGCCTGGGGATCCTGAGCTGGGTGTCTCCTGGGCTTGTTGGCTCCAGACCAGGGGTGTCTCTTCTGCAGGGAGATGCTTGTTCCTGGGGCTAACGCTTATCCCTGTGACACACTTTGTGCAGGGACCATTGGTCTTTGTGCCACAGTACGTGTCTGGGACGTGGGAGTGAGGAACCTGCCTCAAATAGACACGTATCCGCCCCCAGCAGTGCTCTGCTTGAGACCCCGGAGCCCTGGCTTTACTGGTGCCTGGCACGTGGGGAATTGGATCTAGGGGGAGATTTCTAGAGCCCCACAACAGCTGCTGCTCACATGCAGATGTGCACATCTGTCTGGGGTTACTGGGCACCCGGCCTGCTTCCTGTCCATGCCAACCTGGGCAAAGCGGCATCACTGGCTCAGGGGTTCCTCTCCTCAGTGCGCTGCAGAGAAAGCCCTTGTGTGTTAAAGGGCCTCAGGGAGCCCAGAGCAGAGGGAGCTGGGAATCTAGTCCCATTGATCCCCTCAACACACACACACAGTCCCAGCCCCAAGCCCCCCCACATCCCTAATCCTGTGCCCTGACTTCTGTATCCTTCCACATCCTCACCCCTGCCCTGAGCCCCACCCCCCACTGACACGCTCCCCAAGTACCTACCTTGAGCCTCCCACACTCCACTCCACACTTTAATTTCTTACAGGTACTGTCCTATCACAACCCCTCCCCCAACTTCCTGCCTTGAGCCTTCCCCTGCCCAAGGGATGGTGCCCAATAGAACAGTCCCTGTAAGAAATGTGTCACTTTCACCCTGGGAGCAGCTCAGCCATGCAAAGGGGCTGCCTGGGGCAGGACATTAGCCCTGGAGGGCAGGGGTGGGTGTGGCAGTGACATCACAAGGGCCTTTTGCAGCCCCTCAGCTTATTGGCTAACGGAGGTTGAGAGCCTGTGTGGGGGCAGGGAAGTAGCTGCCTGAGAAATGTGCTGGGCTGCTGGCCGGGAGTGAGCCAGGTAAGTCTCCCAGCCAGAGCCTGCCTCTGGCACCCCAGCCCCTCCCTTCCCTCAACCCACTGGTACCCCATGTAAACCAAACCCTCTGCCCCCGTCCTGAACCCTCACCCCTCCCAGATCCTGCACCCCAATCCTCTGCCCCAGGTCACAACCCAACCTCCTGCAACTGTTCCTGCACCCCAGTCCTCTGCCCCAAGCTCCTGTCTGCACCAACCTGCATCCCAGACCCCCTCCTCCTCCATTAATAGCATGGAAAAGTGCAGCCCTGGGAGTGGTTCCCCATCAAAAGTCATTGCCCAGGCCAGCCCTAACCTGTCCAGCAACCCAGCCCCCCCCCCCCCAACTGCTTAATGAGCCCTGCCCTGCCAGGGGCTCAGGACTCTGCCCATGGAGCTGCCATGTCTTCTCCAGAGCCCTTAGGCTGGCACCGGGGAGGACTGAGTCCAGACAGTGCCCAGCAGAGTCCAGCGAGGGCAGAGGGAAGAGCTGGGATGTGGTGGTGGGGCCAGGGGCTGCTCTGAAAGGCTGCAGGCGCCGTTAGACCCTTTTCTCCTTCCCTGTCTCACCCCAGCGCTCACTCAGTGTCGGTCTGAGCATCCGTCCTGCTCTGGGACGTGTCTCTGTGGCAGGAACCTGCCCAGGCGGCTCTCGCAGTGAGGCCCCTCCCTGGCAGCACCGAGCAGTGAGAGCTGAGTGACAGGGGAGGGAGGTCCAGGGGAAGAAGGCTCCATGACTGTGTGAGAGGGAGGCTCTGCCCTGGCCAGTGGGGAATCGTTGCCTCTCCGAGGGGCCCAGGCCTGGTGGGTCATTTCCCCAGGTTACTGAGTGGGGGCTGGAGCCAGTTCTGTGTTGTCTCCTTCAACAACCAAATTGAACCAATGGATCTTGTGCCCACCTGACACTGCGCTGGGCTAGTGCTGTGTGTGCCACAGAGCTTCCTGCAGGGCTGCCCACATGGGAGAGCGGAGGGGCAGTTTGAGTCACCAGCTCTGCCCCTTCTGAAGGGCTTGTGAAAATGGCAGGTGCTGTCTTGGCAGTGAGGGAGAGGTGGGAAAGGGGCCCTAAGAGAACCTCTTGGGTCACAGCTGCTGTAACAATGAGGTAAGATGAATGACTTAGCAGATGTCAAGTGAAAAGTGAGGCTGGTTTCTCTGACTGGGGATTGGACCCAGGCCTCAGCAGTGAAAGTGCTGAATCCTAACCACTAGACCATCAGGGACACCTGCACATGGGGTCTTTCCTTACCTGCACTAGCCTTTCACAGGCCACTTTCTCTCCCCTTCAGGACACGGGTCCATTTTCCATTGTCCAGAGGGGACAAGAACAGAAACCAAACAGAACAGCAGAACAGCCAGACTGGGCCATGCCAGTTGCCCAACTAGCCCAGGATCCTGTTTCACGACAGCAGCCGATTTCATTGCCCAGTGGGAATCCTCAGAACAGACAATTAAGTGATGCCTCCTGTCGCCCATTCCTAGCTTCTAGAATACACCAGCTAGGGACACCTGCCCTGACCATCCTGGTAAAATGCCATTGATTGACCTTTCCTGCATTAAATTATCCAGTTCTGTTTTGGACTTTCTTGTAGATTTCACCTTCCCAACATCCTCTGGCAAGGAGTTCCACTGGGCGCAAAAATGCTCCCTTTTGATTCACTTTTAATTTGGTTACTTACCAGTTTCATTCTGTCACCCAGGATCTTGAGTAGGAGAATAAAAATTCTTATTTGCTTTCTTCACCCCTGTCATCATTACATAAAACTCTGTCCCATCGCACCTTAGTCGTCCCTTTCCCAAGCTGAGAAGAAGAAGTTCCATGAACTTCTTCCTTCAAAGTAGGAATAAGAGATCCTCCGGAATAGGACTTTATTCTAGAGGATCGGGCCAGTCTAGACGCTTTTTTCCGGCTTTTCCCCAAACCGGAAAAAAAGCGGCGGCCATGTTTATTTAAATCCCGTGGGGGATATTTAAATCCCCTGTGGATTTCCCTATTCCCGCTTTCCGAAGAAGGGGCCAGTGTAGACGTAGCCCTAGTGTTTTCCCTGCCTTGCATTTGGCCACCCCCCATGGATCAGGCCAGTGATTGCTAACCTTTTTTTAATACCATGGACAGCCAAACCCATTCACAAACTTTTGCCAGACTGGTAACATATTTACATGTCTGCATATACATTATGCAAATAACAAATATGCAAATATGGAAATAAACCATTACCAGTCCCTACAGATCAGTGTTTGCAGATATCTCCGCTTAAAAAAATTCACAGAAGAAATTCCCCTCAGGCTTCTGGAGGGGGCAGCTCTTCCCCCGGGGGACTGGAGCCTGCAGAGGGAGGGGCGCAGGGAGAGGCACCCACAGAGGCAGGGGGCATTTGGGACACCCTGGTTATAAACTTCAGAAATGTTGTTGGGGCAGAGAAGTTGGTGCCCTCAAGTGCCACCACCAGTCACCTCTGCCCCCCCTCCTGCCCCACGGGGGTGGGGGAGTTGCCGTTGTATCTTTCCCCATCTCCTTCTGTACAAGCCCTGCCCTGTGTCTCCCCTTCCCCAGCCAGGCTGCTCTTGCTCCCCCAGTCTCCTCCCAACCTCCCCTGCCCCCTTTCCCTTCCTGTGACCCCCCCTAGTTTCCCTCCATTGCACCCTTGCTCCCAGCCACCCACTGACTGGCATGATCCCCCCAACCTCCCTTCAGCACCTCCTGCCTCCACTTCCTGCCCCACCTCACACGTCCCTGTTCCCCTTCACCTCTCTTATCTGCCCCCACCCCACTTGATCCCCCTCCCCACCCTGTCTGGGGTGGCTCTCCCCGCCTCGCACGAGCTGGTAGCAGCTTCCCTGGCCCCAGGCTGGGATCACAGCCCCCTCTGCTGAAAGCAGCCCTGGGCCAGATACCCCCACTGTCACCCTGGGGGGTCTGCTCTTCTGGGAAGGGGAGGGGGGGGCCTCTCCTACCTGCCCCCACAAATGCTGCCCCCCCACAAATGCTGCCCACCCTGGGGTGGAGGCCGGGCTGGGGGCCGGGCCGGGCAGGGGCTGGCCAGGCTGGGGGCGCTGCCATGGGAAAGGTTCCCAGGGAGCAGCTTTCTACATCCCACCGGCCCTGCAGGAGATTCCCCCTCCTGGCTGCAGCCCAGGCTCTGGGGGCCCAGCAGTGCTGCACCCAATGCTGGGCCTCAGGGATCCGCCCAAAGCCATTTCCAGGGGCCCTGCAAGCAGAGGGCAGGAAAGGAGCCAGGCTGAGGCTTTGCAGGGAGCAGGCCGGGGACGTGGCAGGAGGAGGCTCCAGCGAGCACAGAGCCTGCGCAGGGCCAGCCTGCTGGGAGGGGAGCAGGAGCATCCAGCACCATTCAGGCCAGCGGCAGCCGACACTGGGGGAGCTCTGAGACTCCAGGGCAAAGGCCTCCAGCCCCCCAGCCCCTGGGGTTAGGTGGCCCTGGAACCAGGCCCCCTGGAGTAGCATTGTGGCCAGGGGCTCTGACCCACAGGGGGGCTGGCCCCAGAGCCCGGGGCCTGGGAGTCTGGTCAGTAAGTGAGACTCGCCCGTCAGTCCTAGCAGCTTTCTCCCCAGCTGCCGTTCCTGCCTGTCCCGTGCCAGCGCCGCACGCAGGCCAGTGGGGCAGGACGGGGGGTGTCAGTGGGGCCCTGCTCTCAGTCTGTCCCTCACAGGCCCTGTGGGCTGCTCGAGGGCTGAGCCGGTCGCCCAGGCCTGGCGCGGGGATGGAACATGGGGCACGTTTCCCCCTGTGAGCGTGTGCGGGGGCAGGAGGGAGCCACACGGGCCCGGCTGAAGGTTTTGTGCTGGGGCTGGAGGCTTGAGCCCGAGCTGTCGGCCTCAGCGGGACTTGCTCCTCCCCCCTCTCCTGCCTTGCTGCCTCCTTTGGCCAGCAGCGCTCAGGGGCAGCCGGGAGAGCCAGGACACTGAGGCACAAGCTCCTCAGAGGGGACAGGCCTGAGGCCTCTGGCTTCTGCCAAGGGGCTTTCTGTGGTGCTGAGCAGGGGAGGGAGGCCAGGCTCGGGCAGGAGAAGGGGCAGCAAGACACTGTGTTTCTGCCTGGTTTCACTCAAGGGTCTTTCTGCAGGTGAAGCGCCCATTAGAGCCCCCTGTGTTGCTGGGTTCTCCTGCCCCAACACTCACCCAAGGGCCACCTGGGCAAAGCAGCCTGCCCCAGGCACCTTCCAAAGCTCAAAGCTCAGCTGGCAGAGCAAAGGCCTGTGGCCAGGGATCAGCAAAAGCCCTTAAGTTGCTTTTTTTTTTTATAATGGAGATTGCCTATCTCCTAGAACTGGTAGGGACCTCGAAAGGTCATCAAGTCCAGACCCCTGCCTTCTCAGCAGGACCAAGTACCATCCCCTAATGAATTTTTGCCCCAAATGGCCTCTGCAAGGATTGAACTCATAGCCTGGGTTTAGCAGGCCAACACTCAAACCACTGAGCTGTCCCTTACCAAACATTTCTGTAGTCAGCATGGGGCTTGAACCCATGACCTTGGTATTATTAGCACCAGGCTCTAACCAACTGAACTAGCTGGGCTGCTGTGTGAACTCCAGCTGAAAGGAGAGATTCTTCTTCCTCCCCCTGGCTGCAGGCCCGGCCTTAGGACCAGGCGGCTGCCTTGGGTCTGTCCCTTTGGGGCATGGGGCTACAATTGCCAAAAAGGTTTTGGGTTCCAGCTGCCAATCTAACGTCTTAGGCTGCGCAGACCTCAAGACACGGCAGGAGCTAGAGGGGAACGGTGAACGGCTGCACTTTGGAATGGGAACATGTTCTCTGGAACCATAAAGTAGAACAGTTTGAGGGCTACTTTCAAGGAGAGCACCATGGCTTAGTTGGCTAAAGCAGCTGCCTTATAAGCAGAAGATCCTGGGTTCAACTCCCAGTGGTGCCTTGTGGTGAGGCCAATGTGTCTCTTCTTTCCACCATATCCCAACACATATCTGGAGTTGGTTTTACCATTTGCTGGTGTCCTAACAGTGGAAGTAGGATGGCAGCAAAGAGCTGGTGCAGGTGCCCTCTGGGTTTGATTTAGCGAGTCTTATCTAGACTTGCTAAATCAAACTCTGGGAGATGGATTGCAGCAGAAATCTCCATCTGAGTGAAGACATGGCCTAATGGTGCAATTAGTTAGATGCTGACCACAGCCAGTCTGAGCCATTCTAGTGCTCCGCGCATGTGGCACTGCCCCCCGGCTCATGGTGCATGTGCGGCTCCACCCTGGGTGCACAGTGCATATACAGACCCTCCCCTTCCATGCATGGAGCTTGTGGTGGCAGGATGCTCTTCTGCTGCACAGCCTGGCCCTGCCACCACTGCTGGCGTGCAACCCAGGGTCCCCTGGGGCAGGCCATGCAGAGCCCCACAGCTGCATGGGGAAGGGCCCTGCTGACAGGTGCTGTGGAGGTTAATGCAGCCCCAGGGAACTGCAGCCTGCCAGGAGCCAGGCAGGCAGTGCCTGATGGCAGCTGACCCACTAACTCAACCCTTAATCCAGTCCTGATGCCAACAGTAACAGCCCCACTGCTGGTAACTCACAGAGGCCCTTGCTGCCCGAGGAAGAGGTGTGGGCAAAATACAGACCTCACTGTGAGCAGGATTTGAATCTGCGCAGGGAAACCCTATTGGATTTCTAGTCCAACACCTTAACCACTCGGCCATCACAGCTCTGGGACAAAAAAGGATTCAGGGAAACTGGTAAATAATCCCAGTGCACAGCCCTAATGTCACCTGCCACAGAGTTCACACAGCAAACCCTTGCAACAGCTGTGCAGAGGAGTCCCGGCCGTTCTGCTCTTAGGCTGCCTTGGAGGTGAGTTCTGCTTCAAGGTCTTCCCTCCTCCTTCTTGGTCTTCCTTTCCCTTTTCCTTCCTCTTCTCTTCTCCCCTTTTTCTTCTTCTTGCTGGTCTCCTTCTTGGATCCCAGTTTATAAAGAGAAATTAAAGTACCGCTTAGTTCTACCTTAACCAATTATTTTAGTATAATTTCTCTATCCAGTTGGCTAAGATCGAGCGCTTCCAGCCTCTCGGAGAGCCATGTCACAGGCACAAGCCCCCAGAGATCCCTCTGGCCCTTCTAGGGATACATCGCAGGAGCAAGCAAGTGGCAGCAAGTGCCGGGCACTGTCATGGTAGGGGCTAGAGATAAAGCTGTGGTCCAAGGAGGAGTCTCTGCAGTCCAGGCGGAGGAATGCAGATATTTATGGCTGAATGGTTGACGGCCTTGCAAAGAAAGGCCACCTCCCCCCACCCCAGACCAAGTCAGAGCCAAGGTCAAGAAATTGCAGCAGGGGTATGTGAGGACCTGTGAGCGCAGTTCCCGCACTGGGGAAGCACCGCAGCACTGTGCATACTATGAGGAACTGGACCAAGTCCTGGGGATTGGGGAACCCTGTCTCCAGGGACAGTTGTGGAGTCTGGGATGGAGACACCTGGGCAGGAGCGGCCGCAGCTTCAGGATGACAACCCAGTTGACCAGCAGCTCCAGGATGAGGAGAAGGAGGATTCCAGGAACGTCGTGACCCTCACCCTGGAACCGGTCCCCCAGATGAAGGAGGCCTCTCAAATGTCCTCAGGCGCCGGGGAGGGAACATCAGGTGAGTGCTGTGAGGTTGCAACACACACAGGGCAGGCGGGAGCACAGGGGATGATGCGCTATTGTGACATGTCATGCTGATTGTAGGTGGGGGGATACCACACATGTCTGACCCCATAGAGGGCCGTCCTCCCCCTGCCATGTGTGCAAGGCACCACCTGCTCTTGCAGACAGTGCTGCCAGCGGCTAATTTCCTAACACTGGATGCAAACAAGCAAGTGTAATGGGGGTGTAGCTCAGTGGTAAAGTGTTTAACTATAGGCAAAAGGGTCCTTGTTTCAACTCCCAGTGCCCCCTGAAAGGTTGATCAACTTCTTTGAAACCTTTGCATCTCCAGTTGCATCTCACTCTGCATTTCTGATGTGCAGAGATTACTACAAACCCCTGGGCTGTGTCTACGCTGGGTCATTTATTCTGGAAAAGCTGCTGCTTTTCCAGAATAACTTGCCAGCTGTTCACATTGGCCGCTTGCTTTTCCAGAAAAGCAATGACGATCTACTGTAAAATTGTCAGTGTTTTTCCAGAAAAACTATGCTGCTCCTGTTCGGGCAAAGGTCGTTTTCCGGAAAAACTGTTCCGGAAAATGGCCAGTGTAGACAGTCTTTTCCGCAAAAAAGCCCTGATTGCAAAAATGACGATCGGGGCTTTTTTCCGGAAAAGCGCGTCTACATTGGCCACGGACGCTGATCCGGAAAAAGGGCTTTTCTGGAAAAGCATCCTGCCAATGTAGATGCGCTTTTTCCGGAAATCCTTATAACGGAAAACTGTTCCATTTTAAGCATTTCTGGAAAAGGGTGCCAGTGTAGACGTAGCCCTAATGTGTTTCTGTGTCAATGCGCATAAACCAGGCAAACCCATCTCAACTGAAACAAGTTCAAATCTGCTGTGTCTGGTTTCTATTCCCATCAATTCAGCAAGGGTGTGATCTGAAAGTCCTTGGTCTACCTGGGCTGTGCTGTGCAGAAGAACAAGAATCACACCCAGTGGGGGAGGAATGGCCACTATCTTTCAATCTTCTGGAGTTTGATTTAGCAAGTCCAACTAAGACTCACTAAATCAAATTCAGAGGGTACCCCACCAGCTTCCAGTACTTCTGCTCTTTGCTCCCTTTGGGTTCCTGAAGTAGGGACACAGCCAGGCTCAACTGACGGAGGCCAACTCTCGCTATGTAGGGTATGTTTACACTTGCACCCTCTTTTCCAAAAAGGGATGCAAATGTAAAGACTGAAAATTGTAAATGAAGCCACCAGGGACACATGCAATGGGTCTGCAAAAAAATGAAACAGCTGAGCACTTTGCAGAGAACAGGCCAGAATCCTGCTGGGAGAGGCTCCATCATGCACAGACTCTGTGCAGGGCCAGACTTCTGGGAGGAGGCTCTGGCCATGGACTTTCCTCCCCTCTCTGTTACCTCCTGCACCTGGGGCTGAAAGGGACGTGGGCTGCAGGCCGGTCCTGCCCAGCTGCCTTCCCCAGTGGGAGCAGAAAATGCTCATGGAAGGGCTCACACATTGTCCCCAATGCACTCGCCTGAGGGCCTGAATTCTTGCTGCCCTTGGGTGCACCCAAATGCCCTTCTGGGGGTGCAGGTTCCCCAGCTCACACACCTGTCACACAAAGCTTGCAAATGGGGTTGATTTTCCTGCTTCTCCTCTTGCTTGCTGCTTCGCTAAACGAAATCTTGAAACCAGCCCCGTCTCCTGTCACTGGAGAGATGGCCCTGTGCTGGGATGTGAGAAAGGATCCCAGTGATGCTCCTCGCAGCCCAGGAGAAGAAGGGGGCTCTGGGAGGAAGGAACCCAAGTAAAGCAGGTCCCAGTGGGCATGAGCTGGGCACCAGCTTGGCCCAGTTGAGTGAGGGGAGGTTGGTCCCATGGTGTCAAGGGCAGCGCTCAGGACTCTGCTGCTGCTGGCAGGGAAGAAGCTGGGAGGCAAGGTGCTGGCAGCAAGAGATTCCGGCTTCTCTTTGTCCTGGGTCTGCCGGCCGCCAGCCACCTTGACCAACCCTCAAACCAGCTGGACTAGCCAGCCCATGTCACAGTGAGTCGCTAGTGACCCTGTCAGAGAAGAGCCATTGGCAGCTTCAGAGACGTCCCTGCAGCTGCCTGAGGCGTCTTTCTTGAAAGGGCCACTGGTGAGCTGCACTTTCGTAGGCCGGCTAGCTCAGCTGGTTAGAGTGTGGCGCTAATAACACCAAGGTCATGGGTTCAAGCCCCATGCTGGCTACAGGGGTGTTTGGTTTGCTGACTTTACTTCCTTTAGCTGCCTGCTATGGACAGGGAAGCAGAAACAAGCAAAAGGCTGAGAGCTTTGCAGGAAGCAGGGCAGAGATCTGGTAGGGGAAGACTCAGCCTGCACAGCTCCAGTGGCTAAAAGGGTCTGGGCCTGGCTTCCTGTCCCCAACACAGGGGAACTGATGCCCAAATTCCTGCTGCTGCAGTGGCTACCTCAAGGCACCAGCTGGGGGGCAGGCTCTGGAGCCCAAGCCACATGGGGAGACTCAATATGACCGGGAGGCCTGGAGTGTGTGAGCCCTGCTCAGAGGCTGCTGCTGGGGGCCTGCTTCAGTGGCCCAGCAGCTCAAGTTCCTCTGAACCAGCTTCTCCCCCTGGAACCACCCCCCAGCACTGCTGAGGCCCCTGACATGAGGCAGTGGGACAATCAGAGGAAGGTGCCAGCCTTAGCCCTTCCTCCCAGCCTCCACCCCGTCCCAGGGTCTTTCCCCAGCCCCTCCCCAGTTCTACATTCCCCACATAAAAACCAGAGAGTTTGTTCTTTCAACAAGGAAAAGTCCTGATGGTGTTACCAGCAAGGGGAGGGGGAGAGGGAGAGGGAGAGGGAAGGGGATGTGTTGGGGTATGTTGGGGTTGGGAGGGAGGCACAGAGGGCAAAAATGAGGAGTAATGTTAGTTAGTTGGAACCAAGGGGCTGGGTTTGAACTACTGCAGAAGAAAGGACTCTGCCCCTGGAGCTGCCCTGTCCTCTCCAGAGCCCTTACTCTGGCACTGGGGAGGCCTGAGTCCAGGCAGTGCCCAGCCAAGGGGGAGGGGTTAGGGCTAGCCCCATGCTAGGTCTCAGCTGCTGTAACATGTGGCAAGAAGATTGACAAGGGACATATTTTGGGAAAGTTGCAGCTGGTTTCCCTGACTTGGAATTGAACACAGGCCACAGCAGTGAGAGTGCTGGATCCTAACCACTAGACCATCAGGGACACCTGAAACACCCTTTTTTGCTCACCTACACCAGCCTTTCGCAGGCCATTTTCTGTCCACTTCAGGATGAGGGGGGGTCCATTCTCTCTTGCCCAGAGGGGACAAGAACAGCCAAATAGAACATCAAAGCAGCCAGACTGGGCCAGGCCAGTTGCCCAACTAGCCCAGGATCCTGTCTCAGGACAGCAGCCAATTTCATTTTCCAGAGGGAATCCTCAGGACAGACAGTTATTAAGTGATCCCTCCATTCCCAGCTTCAGATATACATCAGCTAGGGACACTTGCCCTGTCCATTCTGGTGAAATGCCATTGATTGACCTTTCCTACATTAAATTATCCAGTTCTTTTTTGGACCTTCTTGTAGATTTCACCTTCGCAACATCCTCTGGCAAGGAGTTCCACTGGGGGCAAAAATGTTTCCTTTGTAACTTGGTTACTTACCAGTTTCATTCTGTCACCCTGGTTCTTAAGTAGGCAAAAAAATAATTTCTTATTTGCTTTCTGCACCCCTGTCATCATCACATAAACCCCTGTCCCGTCGCCCCTTGCTTGCCCCTTACCACGCTGAGAAGAAGAAGTTCCATGAGCTCCTGGGAGCTGCTTTCCAAAGAAGAGGCATTTCCCGTGGAAAAGATGGCCCAGCCCAAACCCCTACACAGAGCCCCAGGAAATACCAGTGGAGATTGGGAAAGCTCCCTCTCGGGCAGCGCTATGGAATGGATCCGGCTGGCCATCGGGGTGACTAACGCCATCAACAGACTAGTCCCAGTGAGACTTCTCAGCCCAAGTGCAGAGACTGTGGAGTCTCCCGCTCCCAGCCCAGTGGCAGAGGGGCAGCGCCCTGAGGAGGCAGGTCCTGAGGTGGAGGAGACCTTTGAAGGGAACAGAGACAAGGGAGACGTGAGGTGAGAGGAAGGGGAACAAGTCACCTCTTCTCCAGCGAGACGTGGTGGGAAACTGCCGGTTCCGGTGCAAGCCGAGCTCCAAGGGCTGGTTCCTGCCCCGGTGGCTCCTTGCAGGGCCTGGCTTGAGACACACCAAGAAGTGCCGTGTGTGGCCAGGAGAGAGGGTGTTTACAATCCAGACAATCAATGTTTGCTGCACTTCTCCCTCCCCTCAGTGATGCTAAAGCTCAAGGCCAACTCCCCAGGCCAAGCAGCTGGGGGAGATGTGCATGTCAGAGCCTCTGCCCACTGAGCTGTAGCCTTCTGTGCCCAGGGAGCCAGACACCGCCAGGGCTGGAGGGAAATGGGGAATGGCTGCACTTTGGGAGGCAAAGGTGTTGTCTGGGACCATAGAGTAGAACAGTTTCACCAGGCTCCCTGAAGAAGGCACCATGGCTTAGCTGGCTAAAGCACTTGTCTAGTAAACAGGCGATCCTGGGTTCAACTCCCAGTGGTGCCTTGTGGTGGACTTAGTTTACTTTTTCCTATGTCTTTCTGGCCTCTGACACTCCAGCAGTGGGGCACTTGAGCCCTTCAGCCAGATTCAGACCAGATCGGTCGGAGTCTCTCGTGCTCATCGAGGGGGATTCTGCACTTGCTGCTTTGGGAGCCAGGGTCACATTGCAGAGCTCCCCTGGAGCCGTCCAACGGTGCCACCAGCCCAGCACCAGCTGCTCTCCCTGTCCTCAGCAATGTGGCTGCATTTTATCCTTCCCCTTCAGTGACAACCGGCCGTTCCCTGCCAGCCCCAGCTCCTGTAGCACCCATTCCTTTCCCCAGGAGCAGCGTGAGCGCCAGTGCAGTGCCCTGCTGAGGCTGTGGCTGTGGGAGACAAGCCCCTGGCTTTGGAAGGGAGACATGATGTCAAGGTGTTAAGTTTCGCCCATGGCTAGTGTGGGGTGACCCACACTTGGGGGGCAGCTGGAGGTGCCTCCTGAGAGCTGATTTTCAGCCCTTCCTGTGTTTCTGGTTCCTTCCAACAGCTGGACTCTGTTATCTAAAAGTTGAGGAATGTGTATTGGGAAGAGGGAATTTCTGTTTTTTCAGTGTCACTAGTGTGGCCTAGTGGACAAAGCATTGGTCTCTTAATCTTGGAATTGTGAGTTCAAGTCCCATCTGAGGTGATAGTTATGACGTTTCCTAGTAAGTGCAATTCTCTTTGGCTTCCTTTTTGCCATATTATCTGTTAGATGTTTGAACACCGGAGAAGTGTCCCCTGGAACTGCCATTCCAGGGTTATGAGTTTAATTCTTGAAGGAGCCATTTAGAGACGTCTGAGGCAAATCTGTCAGGGATGGCTCTTGGCCCTGCCATAAGCATGGGGAGTGGACTAGATGACCTCTCAAAGTTCTCTCCAGCTCTATGAAATGGTTTATCTCCTTATAAAGAGCATCTGTGGAGACTCTCTTGTGCAAGAAAGTTCTAATGGCTGTTTTAGGCACAAGAAATCCCTCTTGCCTGTGCACACTGCCTTCTTGTGCAAGAAGCCTTCTTTTCCAATGGTTTACTGTACATTTTCTTGCGCAAGAATGCACATGCAGGGTAAACACTCCGCTAGTTTTTGCACAAGAATGGCCATTCTTGTGCAAAAGGCCTGCAGCATAGACATAGCTGTGCAGTGTGAAAAACCTCACAATAACAAGCTCAAACCAGCAGGTCCCACTGAGACTTGAACTCAGATTGCAGGATTCAAAGTCCTGAGTGCTGCCCCTTACACAATGGGACCTACCCAGTGACCTGTGCATGGGCATTGGAGACACTCAGTTTTCTGGCTGGCCTCTGCACTCCTGGCTTTCCTCCTGCTGCTTCATCCCTCTGGCTATGACTACACGGCACATTTATTTTGGAATAAGCTGTCCTTGAATAGTGATTCCAAAATAGTTTTTTTTGAACTAGCACATCTACACTGCAGGGAAACCTCAGAATAGTCTGAGGCAGGCTCCCCAGTGTAGACGACCTGTCTCAGAAGAATAAGTTAGTATGTCCACAAGAAGGGGCTAGTTCAAACTAGCAGCAGTGGCACATCTACACAGGCCTTATTTTGAAATAGCTAATTTGGAATAGGAGTTAGTCTTTGTAGAATGAGGTTTGCAGAAGTCGGAATAAGCCGTCTGATGCTTCAGAATTATTTCAAAATAACGGAATTGCTGTGTAGACTCTTGCATTGTTATTGTGGAATAACGGCCATTGTTCCCAAAGAACTTTTGTGTGTGGACAGAACCTGCGCAGCCCAAGAAATGTGATTGGCAGCTCCTCCCCACCATTGTTTTGTCAATTGCAGTGCAGGGTTCTGAAGACATGGACCCAAGGCAACCACCTTGGTTGTCATCTGCTAAGGCCAGGCTGGAGGGAAAAGAATCACTCCTTCGAGCTAGAGTTGAACCAGCAACCTAAGGATCACTTGCCAAGCACACACTACAGTTTTCCGCTCTGCCAGCTGAGCTATCGAAGGGTGCTTGATAAATGCTGGTTTGTCCAGGTTATTCCTACTGCAAGTCTTAGGGCAACTGCTCCCCCAAGTAGATGGCATTGCTGATGAGGGGCAGAGGAGCACAGGGGCTGTCACAGGTACTTCACATGCAGACAGACCCCCTGAGTGAAACCTGAGCTAGAGCCATCCATGTCACAGCAAAAGGAAGAAAGTTGGGTTCTTCTCATGTGTGTTCTTTGTTCTAGAGTCTCTAGGGGTGCGGAAGGGTCAGGTCTACAAAAAAACAAACCAATTGAATGAACCTTAGTCTAGAAACACCCCTGAGGGTTTCCTTCTATCTTTGGCCTGGAAAGGTCATCTGTAACAATATGGTTTCTCTGTAACCCTATTGGAAGGCCTGTCGCTATTCAGTAGGTCTAAACTAAAGCCTTCTTCTGCAGCCAGACTCAAGAGCAGCAGCAATTAGCTGTAAAGCCTGGAGTCACATACTCATATTCCAGCTAAATGACACTGAAATAGTGTCACACAAGGCTGTGAGAAGGGGATCCTGTCCTAATGGCACCCACTGGTACCAGGTAAGAAACAGACCTCAAGATGGGTAGAGAAAACTTAGTTAAACACCGTTTTGTCTGGCAAGAAACTGCTTATCAATAGTTGTGGTTGTGCAATGGGCATTCTATGATTCTTGTACTCCCTTTCCCATTGTTTGTCTGTGTGGTCGCTTTCTGGTTTGGATCTGTTTCTGTCTTCTGTAAAATTAATTTTGCTAGATGTAAATCAACTAAGGTGGTGGAGTATGATTGGTTAGGTAAATCACAATAGTATCTTATGACTGGTTAGCAAAATTATACTAAAATAATTGGTTAAGATATTGCTAAGCAGGACTCAATTTTCACTATATAAACTGGGGTCCAAGAAGGAGACCAGCAAGAAGAACTCGCCTGTGAAAGAGCCTTCAACTAGAGCTTCCAAGACACCTCTGCACAAGCCTGAGTAGGGCAACAAAGGACCCAAGCCCTGAGACCCCCAGCTCAGAGTAGAACATGCCTGTCCCATCAGAGAGGACACCTCAAGAGCCTGTGTTTCTATAGGGCTTTGAATTAAGGAGCTGCTGTATGTTAAACAAACACAGTGATGGCTACACCACGGAGGCTTTTCTTTCCTGTATTTAAACTTGGGAAAATATTCTGTTACCAACTCTTTAGCCAACTCAGATTGCTGCGGGGGAAGGAATTCTCTCTTGTTAATTCTGTGCCCTCAGGAAGGGACCAAACCCCCCTCCCCTGTCCCAGGGACTCCAATCCAAACCCCGCCCTGGGGGAGCTCTGCAATGTGACCCTGGCTCCCAAGGCAGCAAGTGCAGAATCCCCCTTGGTGAGTGCAAGAGGCTCCGACCAGCCTGGTCTGAATCCATCTGAATCCAACTGAAAGGCTGGACAGCCCCGCTGCTCGAGTGTCACAGCCCCTGTCAACTAGCCCTGTGTTTGCCCCGTCTTTTTCAAGGAAGGGCACGGCAGGGCCCACACACCCACCAAGAGTCTCAGGCACGTCTCTCGCACCCAGCTGACCATGGAGCAGGTCTCCGTGGCCTGTGTGTGGTAGCCAGGGGCTCTCTCCTGTGAGCCCCCCCCAGGGGAGTCTCACACAGAGGTCTTGGGATCACAAGCTTCCTGACACTCTCATCATGCAACAGGGGCAGGTCCAGCCTGTTCTGTAAAAGCTGCTCTGGAAATCAGAGAGCAGCTAAAGTGACTCCAGTGGGATTTGAACCCACAATGTTGGAATGAGTAGTCTAGCTCACACTAACGGCTACAGTTTCAAAGTCCAAGACCCTGACTATTGCACCGCAGCTCACAGCAACCCTCATTTCTTCACTCTGCTTTGCAGCAGGGTAATTGCTGGGCTAGAATAAAGGGAAAAGCTGAGCCAGAGGAACACACGCTCCCCCTCCCACACTCAGACCCCCCATACCCAGCCCCCTGCCCAGAGCCTCAGCTGTGGCTTAAACCTGGTTCCAGAGAGAAGAGGCCAATGCAAATAGCCCCATGGCAGTGAGGGAGTCAGCATGGCAGTGAGGGAGTGGGTGGGGCAGGGAGCTGGGGGCAGATCTTGGCTCTAACTCGCTAGGCGACCTTGGCCTGTTCAGTGAATCTCTCCCTGTCTCCATGGCCCTGTCTGTACAGCAGGGACAGCAACACTCACAGCCCCACAGGAGGGGGCTGGTTTAATGCTTCACCCCACGGCCCAGCAATGAGCCCCCAACTCCCCCTGTGCTCTGGGAGGCAGGTTTGCTGTGTGAATTCTGTGGGGCAGGTGCCGTCAGGCCTGGGCACTGGGATTATTTACCAGTTTCCCCGGCCCTCTGACACTGCTAAGATCAGAGCTGAGGTGGCTGAGTGGTTCAGGTTTTCGAGTAGAAACCAATAGACTAAGCAGGTTCACAAAATCCACTAGTTCTGTAGCCCCAGAAAAGTAAATGTGAACCACAGTCCTGCCTGTCCCTTCCCCTCACGCCATGGGGCTGGAACGCCAGAGGAGGGAGGTGTCTTAGTTGGGGGCCACATCAGAGAGGGCTGGGGGCCTTAGGAGGAGTTTCTTTGTGTCTCACTTTTGTGGTCCCTGATTTTTCTGTGGGTCAGTGGCCCCCCGACCCAGAAAAGGTTCCCCGCCCCTGCCATAAATAAAGCAACATTGAAACCTTGTGTGCTGGCTGTAATGTTTTCCCTTTCTTTAAAATGAAGTTTGATCAGCTAACATGAGACAGTTCAAATGCTTAATCTATTTAATGATTTAAATTAAACTTTTCTCCCCAGCTGCAGCCCTAGCAAAATGGCTGAGGTGTGATTATGTCATTAGTGGCGAGTGTCCATTAGTAACCAAGAGTCCATTGAAAGGTTTGGGGAGGGCAGGGGCTCAGCAAAGGGGTGGGGTCTTGGGGAAGGGACGGGATAGATCCTGGCTTGCCCTGACATTTAAAAGGTGACCTTGGGGGCATGTGGCCCCCTGAGCAGCCTCTGATGTTCCCTGCATGCCCTGCGTCCCCCAGAACCAGCCCTGAGTGACGGGGATGAGGGGGAGCAGCTCACACATGCCAAGGGGCTGGCCAGGGGCAGGACATGAGCCTGCAAGGCAGCAGTGACATCACAAGGAACTTTTGCAGCACCTCAGCTCATTGGTTGGGAGGCAGTGACCTCACAGAGGGTCCATGGCAACGGCCAGGTGGGACAGGCTGCAGGGCTGGGGCATCTCAGAGACCCCCATGGCCTGGCTGCCTGGAATCTCCTTTGGGAGGTTTCCCCTTGAGGGCAGAAGGGATTGAGGGTCCCAGCTGGGAGTGTCTCTGTGGAGATTTCCCCTTTCCCCAGGCTGCAGTGGGAGGGGCTGGCACTGAACTGAAGAGAGATCTGAGAGAAGCAAGAGGAAGGGCTGCAAACATCCAATGAGGAGGGGATTTGAACCCATGTGTGCAGAGCACAATGGATTAGCAGTCCATCGCCTTAACCACTCGGCCACCTCATCTGAGCTGTAGTGCTTTGTTACCAATTACCCAAAGCCATCACTGCCAGGAACCTTTGTGCCACTCGCTGGCTGGCCAGGGACACCCAGGGTAGGAAGGTTTTGGCTTTTCACAATGTTCCCTGGGCTGTTGTGCAAAGCTCAGTGCTCGTAACAAACCCAAACACCCCCTGGCTACATCTACGCTGCAGGCTTCTTACACAAGAACTGTTTTGTGCAAGAGTTCTTGCGCAAAATGTCTTGTGCAAGAGCATGTCCACACTGCCATGTGCTTTTGGGCAAGAATGTCTATGGCAGTGTGCACGCTCTCTTGTGCTGGAAAGCTCTGATGGCCATTTTAGCCAGAGGGATTTCTTGCACAAAAAAACCCTGTTGCCCATTCATACTACCTTTTTGTGCAAGAGGGGAGAGGAATAACTCTTGCCCAAGAAGCCCTTTTCCTTCATTTTGCTGTAAATTTACTTGCGCAAGAACGCGCGTGCAGTGTAGATGTTCCTCAAGTTTATGCACAAGAACGGCCATTCTTGAGCAAGAAGCCTGCAGTGTAGATGTAGCCCCTGGGTGCCCAGAGAGGGGCTGTCTAGTCACAGTCTGGCTCGGCGCGCTCTGCAATGGGAAGATGTCCACGGAGCAGGCAGATGGCAGCGGCACACGGCTCTGGTGGGCCCAGCATCCAGAGGAGCGTTTCCGATATGAGTGTTTACTGACAGTGTCCGTCTCTGGTCTGATTTCACAGTGTGGTGAGACACTGGCACCCACAGCAGCATGGATGGGGTGGCTGGCGGGCGGCCGGTAGGAGCAGTGGCAAGTGGCCAACGGAGAGGGTGAGCCTCATTTGCATATCTAATGAGCCACCATTGTTGTGGAAGAGGCTCTTGCGCCAGAAGGTGCAGGGGACAATCAGCGGGCGGAGGGTTATTTCCCCTCCCCCCCGGCTGATGTGGCTAGAACTGAGGGGAAGAAAATCCTCTTCCCTTCTCCTCAGAAGATGGAAATTGCAGTTTGCAGGATTCAGAGTCCTGAGTGCTGCCCCTTACACCATGGGACCTGTGGTGTGACAGTGCAGTGGGCACCTCTGACTCTCAGCTCTCAGGCTGGCCTCTGCGCTCCTGGTTCCCTCCAGCTACTTCATCCCCCAGGACTCCCTGTAAGAAATGTGTCACTTTCACCCCTGGGAGCAGCTCAGCCATGCAAAGGGGCTGCCTGGGGCAGGACATTAGCCCTGGAGGGCAGGGGTGGGTGTGGCAGTGACATCACAAGGGCCTTTTGCAGCCCCTCAGCTTATTGGCTAACGGAGGTTGGGAAGTGATGACCTCACAGAGAGTCCATGACAATGGCCATGTGGGACAGGCTGCAGGGCAGGGGCCATCTCAGAGCCCCCCCTCCCCCCATGGCTTTGCTGCAGGGAGTCTCCTTGAGAGTTGCCCTTGAGGCCTTTTCGGAGCCTTCTCCTTTCCCACGACTAACTGACCTAGATGACAGACGTCGCTGTGGAGAAGGGAAGAGCCTCCAAGAAGGCCTCTATAAATGCAGCAAGGGAATTAGCTCAAGTGGTAGAGCACTTGCTTAGCATGTGAGAGGCAGTGGGATCGATGCCCACATTCTCCAACTGCAGCTCTGATCTTATCCCTTATTTTCACTGTCAGGGGCTCAGTGGCCCCCTCCCTCTTCCTACCTGCTCTCCCCAAAGAGACAGACCTGGCTCCCCCTTCTTTGCCACCAGCAATTGCCAAGCTGCAAAGCAGAGAGTGGAGATATCAGGCTCTGTGGTGCAATGGAAAGCATGTTGGACTTTTAAGCTGCAACAAAATACAGGACTATGTAGCACTTTAAAGACTAACAAGATGGTTTATTAGATGATGAGCTTTCATGGGCCAGACCCACTTCCTCAGATTGTCACCACCATATATATCAAAGGATACAATTAAAAAAACTGAACACATATGAAAAGGACAAGTCAAATTTTAGAACAGAACGGGCATGCGGAGGGGAAGGTAAATGTCTGTGAGCTAATGATATTAGAGGTGATAATAAGGGAAGCTATCTTTGTAATGGGTAAGATAACTAGAGTCTTTGTTAGGACCCCGCCATAAAGTGTCGAATTTTAGCATGAATAACAGTTCAGAGGATTCCCTTGAAAGTGCAGTTTTAAAAGGCTTTTGAAGTAGGATGCAGGTAATTAAGTCATTGAGATAATGTCCTTTCTGGTTGAAATGGCAAGAAACTGGTTTTTTTCTGTATTTTCTTTCAGCTACCCTAGACTAACATGGCTACTTTTCTATCACTATTTTAAGCTGCAGTGATTCATGTGAGCCCAGCTAGACTTTCAAAGCTTGTGGGTTCAAGTCCCACGAGTGTCACTTTAGCTGCTTTCTCATTTCCAGGGTGCAGCTTTTACAGAACAGGCATTAGGGGAATTAGCTCATGTGGTAGAGCGCTTGCTTAGCATGCGAGAGGCAGTGGGATCAATGCCCACATTCTCCAACTGCAGCTCAGCTCTTATCCCTTGTTTTCACTGTCAGGGGCTCAGTGGCCCCCTCCCTCTTCCTACCTGCTCTCCCCAAAGAGACAGACCTGGCTCCCCTTTCTTTGCCACCAGCAATTGCCATGCTGCAAAGCAGAGAGTGGAGATATCAGGCTCTGTGGTGCAATGGAAAGCATGTTGGACTTTTAAGCTTCAACAAAATACAGGACTATGTAGCACTTTAAAGACTAACAAGATGGTTTATTAAATGATGAGCTTTCGTGGGCCAGACCCACTTCCTCAGATCAAATAGTGGAAGAAAATTGTCACAACCATATATATCAACGGATACAATTAAAAAAACCGAACACATATGAAAAGGACAAATCACGTTTCAGAACAGAACGGGGATGCGGGGGGGGGGGAGGTAAATGTCTGTGAGCTAATGATATTAGAGGTGATAATTGGGGAAGCTATCTTTGTAATGGGTAAGATAACTAGAGTCTTTGTTAGGACCCCGCCGTAAAGTGTCGAATTTTAGCATGAATAACAGTTCAGAGGATTCCCTTGAAAGTGCAGTTTTAAAAGGCTTTTGAAGCAGGATGCAGGTAATTAAGTCATTGAGATAATGTCCTTTCTGGTTGAAATGCAAGAAACTGGTTTTTTTCTGTATTTTCTTTCAGCTACCCTAGACTAACATGGCTACTTTTCTATCACTATTTTAAGCTGCAGTGATTCATGTGAGCCCAGCTAGACATTCAAAGTTTGTGGGTTCAAGTCCCACGAGTGTCACTTTAGCTGCTTTCTCATTTCCAGGGCGCAGCTTTTACAGAACAGGCAATCCTTAGGGTGAAACTGGGGTGGGCTTGAGTCCAGACAGTTCCCAGCTGACCCCAGTGAGGATGGAGGGAAGGGCTGGCTCTTGCGGTTGGGGCTGGGAGTTGTTCTGAAAGGCTTCAGGGGCCATTAGATCGTTTTATCCCTCCCTGTCTCCTACCAGTGCTGAGCAACACTCAGGCTATGTCTGCCCTACACTGCTCTTCTGGGAAAAGCTACGCACATTTCAAAACCCAATTTGTGCAGCTTTTTCTTCTGCTGTTTTTGGGGGGGGCGGGGGGGAAGAGGCTTTTCCGACATTTGGCCTGTTACACTGGGCAAGTCACACAAGGGAGGCAGCAGGCAGAGCCAGCCCAATGCACCAGACTCCCAGGGCAGGGGAGGCCAAGGCACAAGCAGCTGCCTGGCCTAACTTATCTGGCTTCCCCAGGTTGGCACCCAGGGACACTATCAGCTGAGGTTACCCCCCCCCCCCCCGTCACATGAGCGTTGGGCTCATCAACAGGCTGGTCAGCAGCAGCTGCAGTTACCTGGGCACCACAATAAGAGAAGACCCTGTGTTTCTGCCTGGTTTTGAACCAGGGACCTTTTGCATGTTAGGCAAACATGATAACCACTACACCACAGAAACACATTTCAAGGGCTGGAACTTGTCTGACTGTTCTGTTCCTGGCTCTTTCTAACACCCTGCTCTGCAGGGGAGGGGGATGCTCCTTGTGAACACTCCACCTCTTGTTCTCAGGGAAGCGCCTAATTTTCTCACCAGCCCCTTGAGATTTGTAGCTCAAAGCTGGAGCTGCTGTGGCAGGAGGTGAAGCTACAGAAGCTGATGGGGGACAATCAGTGGGTGGAGGGTTATTTTTTCTCCCCCCTGGGCTGATTTGGCTAGAACTGAGGAGAAGAAAATCCTCTTCCCTTCTCCTCAGAAGATGGAAATTGCAGTTGGTTCTCTCTCTGGTTCTACTAAAGCTGGACCCCAGGACTAGACTTTTTCTTTCTAAAACCCTGGTGAAAACTGAGAGCCAATTGCTCACAGGCTGAGAATGAGAGTTAAGGAAGGGCACCACCCAGCATGGGGCTTGAACCCATGACCCTGAGATTAAGAGTCTCATGCTCTACCAACTGAGCTAGCCAGGCTGCATGCAAAAAGTTTCCTAATATCCCATCTCAGGGTAACAGGAGCCAAGTGTTCTCCACTGCCTGACTCAAGGCTCTTTCTTGCCCCTAATGTGGGGTTCTGGTCTGTGGAGAGGTTTGAACTCGAACCCCACTCCCGACACACCCACTTCTTTCCCCACAAGGAACCGACCCATTTCCATCTCTCCAGGGACAGGAGAAGGGCTCTGGCCTGTTCTCTGCAAAATGCTCAGCCTGTTTCATTTTCTGCAGGAACGAGTGGGATCCATGCGCCCTGTTCCCCAGTGAGAGGTATGTGTCCTCTTCCCCTCTTCCCCCCTGTCCCTCCTCTGACCCACTCACACTGTCTGGCTGCCTCTAGCACAGGCTGAGCAGGTGACCTGACCAACAGCTGGAAGAGCATCAGGCACCTGACCACAACTCTCATCAGTCTGAGGCATACCTGGGTTGTCGACAACTCCCTTTGATGTCGGCAGGGGAGCGTCCAGACTATCGCGCTGAGCCGACAAACAGCTGATCAGCTGTTTGTCGGCTCAACGCGGCAGCCATGTAAATTTAAATGAAGCGACGATTATTTAAATCGCCGCTTCATTTTACTCTGTCGGGTAGCCTAATCTACATGCCTCTGGCGACAAAGGCATGTAGTCTAGACGTACCCTCAGTGGCGGAGTGTTCGACTGTAGATCAAGTGGTTCTTGGTTCAACCTCAAGTGCCCCCTTAGGAAATCTTCCTTTAATAGAAACATTTACCTCTCCAGTTCTATTGCACCCTGGATTTCTGTTGTATGTGGACTCTTTAAATGAATACAAACCCTTAATGTTTTCTGGCACCAATACACATAAACCAGGCAAACCTGTTCCTCAGCTGGAACCAGCTCAAACCCGCTGTGTGTCTGGTTTGTGTTTCCAGCAATTCAACAAGGGTGTGATGTAGATGCCCGTTGGCATGTCCTTGGTCTCTAAGGGCTGGGCTGTGCAGAAGAACAAGAACCACACCCAGCTGGGGAGGAAGGGCTGCGGTCAACCTTCAGGAGTTCGATTTAGTGAGTCCAACTAAGACCAGAGAGCACCTGACTAGGGGTCAGAAGTCTGCTCTTGCTGCCTTTGGCTTCCTGCTGTGAGGACATGGCCAAGCTCAACTGAAGGAAGCTGCCTCCAGCTACATAAGGGGGGATGGTGGGAAGAGCAGACACATTGGCCAGGCACCACTGGGGGCTGCCTCCCTCACCTCCCCCGTACTTGGGAGGTGCCTGGGCCAGCTTAGCCATGGGGCCGCTCTCTGGGACAGCAAACATGGACACAAGGCAGGATTCTCTCATTCTAGGACCATTTGTTGGTTTTTAAGCTTTTACAGCTACAGACTAGCAGGGCCCCACCGAAGGGAACGACTATGTGGCCCTCAGACCTTTTGTTTGCTGGTGCCCACACACTGCTGAGCTCACAGCTGTGATGGCCAAGGGGTTAAGGTGTTGCACTTGCAATTCAATAGGATAACCCTGCAAAGGTTCAAATCCTGCTCACAGCAAGGCCTGTGTTTTGGCCACACCTCTAACCAGAGCAACAAACCCCTGAGTCACTCTCCCCACACTCTCCATCCCCTGTCAAACCCCTTCTACTTCTTTCAGTGCCACGTCCAGACTGAAGAGGACGCTCTTTCTACGAGGCAGAAGGGACGTGTCCAGAGAACAGGGTTTTCCAAAATGTGGTGCCATGTAGCAGCAGATGGCAGGAGCCAAAGAAGCTTGACAGCCTGTTCCATCCCAGCGCGCCGCCCTCCCAGCCTGCTGCTGCTCCAGGAGGGGGTGTCAAGTCATGTGCATCGGGGCATTCGTGATGTCACGTGTGATACCAACACACAAAGCCCTGCCCCCCACCCCAGGAGCTACTGGCAGGCAGGCACAGACCCTCTGTCCTCACCTCCGCAACCAGCCGTTCCCAAGGGGGTGAGTCTGGGCAGAAGGTGATTCCAGGATTCTGTTCCTGCCCTTGTGGACAGAGACACCTGGACAGAGAAGCAGCCCCAAAAGGCCCCTCCATATCTCAGCTTATAGCGCAGAGGACTGGAGCAGCTGCCCCTAGGTGGCTGGTTTGACTCTACTTCTAAGGAGAGTTCTTTTCCCCTCCCCTGGATGAGGCAGAGCAGGCAAGGCCCTTTTAGGGGGGACAGACAGGCTCTCTACAGAGGACCCAACCAACAGCTCAGCCCCAGAAACAAAGGTCTCCTGCCAGAGCCAGGAAATGAACCAGACACCTTTAAATCTTCAGTTTAACACTGTCCCCCACCAAGCTAGTTCAGCAGCTGTCAGGGAAGCTTTTCCCCACAGCAGCACACAAGAGAGCAGCTGTTGTCAGTGGCCCTGTAGGGCAAGATGAGCTTGATCAAGCCTCAGACCAGCTGGACTAGCCAGCCCACATCACAGTGAGTCACTAGTGACCCCATCAGAGAAAAGCCCTTGGCAGCTGCAGAGACGTCCCTGTAGCTTTCTCTGGTGTCTTTTCCAAGAGATCTCTTGTGGGGCTGCTGGCTTTGGAGTTTAATGCTTGATACTAGCAATGCCAAGGTTATGGGTTCAAGCCCCATGCTAGTGCCAAGGCTGTTTGGTTTGGTACCTCGTCTTTGTGTACCTACCTGCTATGAATAAGGAAAGAGAAAAAAGGCCTGAGATGTGAAACAGAGGAAAGGAAGCATGGAGCAGAGTGTCAGCCCCTTTTCCTCTTCCTGTAGCGCTGCCCATGCAGGAGAGAGAAGGGGCAGTTTGAGTCACCCAGCTCTGCCCCATGTGAAAATGGCAAGTGTTGCCTTAGCAGTGAGGGAGTGGTGGGAAGAAGCCTGAAGTCACCTCTTGGGTCACAGCTGCTGTTACATGTGACAATGAGACACTGAGGTGAGAAAAATGACTAGACAGTGGCCATGTGAAACATCAGGCTGGTTTCCCTGAGTGGGAATCAGACCAGACCAGCAAGAGTTTTGTATCCTAGCCACTAGACCACCAGAGACACCTGACACATGCCTCTTTGCTCACCTACATTAGCCTTGCGCAGGATGAGGGTGATGAGGGTCCATTCTCCCTTGCCCAAAGGGGACAAGAACAGAAACCAAACAGAACATCAAAGCAGCCAGACTGGGCCATGCCAGTTGCCCAACTAGCCCAGGATCCTGTCTCACAACAGCAGCCAATTCCATTGTCCCGAGGGAATCCTCAGGACAGACAGTTATTAAATGATCCCTCCCGTCACCCATTCCCAGCTCCTGGAATACACTAACTAGGGACACCTGCCCTGTCCATCCTGGTGAAATGCCATTCATTGTGGCCACCAGGGCTTCCAAAGTTGAGTAGCTCTGCATTATGGGTTCTTAGTAATGTCAAGAACCTCAAGCAATGTAAAGCCAGAGTGTGATGGAACTGGAAAGGAAAATATTTCAACTAGAAGGAAACTTTCTAAGGGGGCACTTGGATTTGAACCAAGGACCACTTGATCTGCAGTCAAACACTCTGCCACTGAGCTACACCCCCACAGAAATTGGCATCTGCAGCCAATGTTGGGAACTGGATAAGGAACAAGAGACAAGCGGCTTTTGTGTAACTCACATCCCAGGTGCCACCCTTGGGCTTGGTCTCCACACTGAGCAGGCGTGTGGCAGGGGTCTGATGCTGTCACAGCTGCAAGGCAAGTCACCCACCTGGCCCCTGAGCTCCATGTGGGCAGCAGCCAGACCTTGTGAGTGGAACAGAGGGTCATGGGTGGCGGGGATTTGTATATTTTAGGAAGGGTCCTGAGTCCTGGCTCCCAGCCATGCACGTTGGCAGAAAGACCAGCGGCCCCTGCACAAAGCGCATTGTGGGAATAAGAGTTGGGGCGGCAGGAAAGGGGCCGGCCCCTCAGCACCAGAGAGCCGGTGGGAGAAGATGGGAGTGAATCCTGCTACCTCTCATGAGCAAAGGCAGCACTTTTCCAATGCAGCTAATTCTGCCCCACCTGCAACCTGTCTCCAGTGCTTCTGCCACTGTCTGGCCCAGGAGGGCTGGTGTCCAGCAGCTCTCTGCCCCAATGTGGCTGGCTTTTGGGGAGAGCAAGTAGGAAGTGGGGACCGGGCCGGGGAGGGGGGGCTACTGGAGCCACTTAGCCCCCGGCTGGCTCTGCTGGTAAAAAGAAAAATTGGAAATTTCTCCCTGCATTGGAGAATGTGGGTATCGATCCTACTACCTCTCACATGCAAAGCAAGCACTCTACCACTTGAGCTAATTCCCCTGCTAGATGCACAATGGTCTTCTTGGAAGCTCTTCCCTTCTCCACCGAGATGTCGGCCTTCCAGGTCAGTTAGTCGTGGGAAAGGAGAAGGCTCCAAAAAGGCCTCAAGGGCAGATCTCAAGGAGACTCCCTGCAGCAAAGCCATGGGGGGGGGGGGGGGGGCTCTGAGATGGCCCCTGCCCTGCAGCCTGTCCCACCTGGCCATTGTCATGGACTCTCTGTGAGGTCATCACCTCCCAACCTCCATTAGCCAATAAGCTGAGGGGCTGCGAAAGGCCCTTGTGATGTCACTGCCACACCCACCCCTGCCCTCCAGGGCTAATGTCCTGCCCCAGGCAGCCCCTTTGCATGGCTGAGCTGCTCCCAGGGGTGAAAGTGACACATTTCTCACAGGGCCTGTTTAATTGGGCACCACCCCTTGGGCTGGGCAGGAGGGAGGGGAAGGCTCAAGGCAGGAAGTTGGGGGAGGGGTTGTGATAGGACAGTACCTGTAAGAAATTAAAATGTGGAGTGTGGGAGGCTCAAGGCAGGGATTTGGGGAGTGTGTGAGAGTGGGGGGGGGCCTCAGGGCAGGGGTGAGGATGTGGGAGGTAGAGAAGTCAGGGCACAGGATCTGGGATATGGGGGAGGCTTGGGGCTGGGACTGTGTGTGTGTGTTGAGGGGATCCCTCTGCTTCCTGGAATCAGCCGCTGATCAGTTTCAGCAGCAGCTGACTTGGGGATGCCTGGGGTTCTTAAGTTGAATCTGTATGTAAGTCAGAACTGGCGTCCAGATTCAGCCACTGTTGAAACTGATCAGCAGCAGCTGAATCTGGACGCCAGTTCCGACTTACATACAGATTCAACTTAAGAACAAACCTACAGTCCCTATCTTGTACGTAACCCGGGGACTGCCTGTAGGCGCATTGATTATTTTGAACTATGGGACGCACCCCTAGTGAGTTAGAGCTGAACTCTGCCCCCAGCTCCCTGCTCCACCCACCCACCTACCTACTGACTCCCTCGCTGCCATGGGGCTGTTTGCACTGGCCTCTTCTCTCTGTAGCCAGGCTTCAGCCAGGACTGAGACTCAGGCAGGAGAATGTGACCCGGCTCCCTGCACCTGGGCCCTGCATTTCTCATCCCTTCAGAGACACTTGCTAGTGGAGGAATCAATCACAGTCACGTGAGTGTAGATTATGAAACTTTGTAGCTATTGTTGCCTTGGAAACTCCCCACAGACCTTCCCCTTGGGTCCCGGGCAGCCCACTCAGGGGTTTCTTGCTCAAGAAAGCCAAATATCTAAAATGCCCGTCAGAGCTTTCCTGTGCAGGAGAGCGTCCACACTGCCATGGCTGCTTTTACAGAAAAGCACTTCTCTTGTGCAACAGCACAAAACAGGGTAGATGTAGCCAGGGGGTGTTTGGGTTTGTTACCAGCACTGAGCTTTGTACAACAGCCCAGGGAACATTGTGAAAAGCCAAAACCTTCCGGCCCTGGGTGTCCTTGGCCAGTCAGCAAGTGGCAGAAAGGTTCCCTGAAGTGCTGACTTCAGGTGATTTGAAGCAAATTGTAACAGCTCAGATGAGGTGGCCGAGTGGTTAAGGCGATGGACTGCTAATCCATTGTGCTCTGCACACATGGGTTCAAATCCCATCCTCATTGGGTGTTTGCAGCCCTTCCTCTTGCCTCTCTCAGAGGTTCAGTGCCAGCCTCTCCTGCAACCCTGCCTGCCCCACAGGGGAAATCTCCACAGAGACACTCCCAGCTGGGACCCTCAATCCCTTCTGCCCTCAAGGGGAAACCTCACAAAGGAGATTCCAGGCAGCCAGGCCATGGGGGTCTCTGAGATGCCCCAGCCCTGCAGCCTGTCCCACCTGGCTGTTGCCATGGTCCCTCTGTGAGGTCACTGCCTCCCAGCCAATGAGCTGAGGTGCTGCAAAAGTTTCTTGTGATGTCACTGCTGCCTTGTAGGCTCATGTCCTTCCCCTGGCCAGCCCCTTGGCATGTGTGAGCTGCTCTCCCTGCCCCCATCACTCAGGGCTGGTTCTGGGGCTGAAGCAGGGAACATCAGAGGCTGCTCAGGGGGCCACATTGCTAGGCCAGGGACCCTCCTGTGGGGCTGTGAGTGTTGCTGTCCCTGCTGTATAGACAGGGCCATAGAGCCTCAGGAGGCTGCAGCGGTGCTAGACACTTCCCTGGTTTTGGGAGCTAGACGAGATTTCAAGTCCCATGACTTGGAGGCAGCTACCGATACCCATGGAAAACTGATTTTCAGAGGGGTGTGATCAGCCCTTCCTGTGTATCTGGCTTCTTCAAAGGGGCTTAATCAGGAGCTAAAAGTTGAAGAAGGGACATTTAGAAGGGAGAATTTCTGTCTCTGGCACTGTCCCACCTGACAAAGAATTTACATTCCTCTGCTTTCTGAGACAGTTGGCAAGGATGCTCCACAGTGGCTGTCTCTCTCTCTCCCTCTCTGCAGAAGCTGTTCAGACCCCTCACTAGCCAATGCTGGTGTCAGGTGCAGCTCTGAGTACTAAAACCCCAGGTGTACAAAGTCAGAATGAAGGGGATGCATTTTGGTCTAGAAGTGACAGCCGGAGGGAGGTGGCTGCAGCAGAGCAGGGTCTGTCTGGAGACAAAGCGGAGCCTGAGGATGAGAAGGCCCATGAGAGGCAGAGACTCCAGAGCGGGAGGGTGGGAGGGCTAGGTATTTGGTCCAAAAAAGAACTGGATAATTGAATGCAGGAAAGTCAATCAAAGGCATTTAACCAGTATGGACAGGGCAAGTGTCCCTAGCTGGTGTATACCTGAAGCTGGGAATGGAGGGATCACTTAATAACTGTCTGTCCTGAGGATTCCCTCCGGACAATGAAATTGGCTGGTGTTGTGAGAAAGGATCCTGGGCTAGTTGGACAACTGACATGGCCCAGTCTGGCTGCTTTGATGTTCTATTTGGCTGTTCTTGTCCCCTCTGGGCAAGGGAGAATGGACCCTCCCTGCATCCTGAAGTGGACATTAAATGGCCTGTGAAAGGCTAGTGTAGGTGAGCAAGGAGACATGCTTTATGTGTCCCTGATGGTCTAGTGGTTAGGCTCCAGCACTTTCATTGCTCTGGCCTGGGTTCAATTCCCAGTCAGGGAAGCCCCTGGCAACTTTTACCAAACAACTCCATAGTCAACTTTCATGGCCTTAGTCAACTTTCTTGCCACATGTTACAGCAGCTGTGACCCAAGAGGTTAACTCAGGGCCCCTTTCCCACCTCTCCCTCACTGCTAAAAAAAGGGTCTAATGGTGCCAGCAGCCTTTCAGAACATCCCCCAGCCCTTCCCTCCCCCTTTGGCTGGGCACTGTCTGGGCTCAGGCCTCCCCGGTGCCAGCCCAAGGGCTCTGGAGAGGACAGGGCAGCTCCAGGGGCAGAGTCCTTTTTTCTGCAGTAGCTCAAACCCAGCCCCTTCGTTCCAACTGACTTTACTCCTCATTTTTTGCCCTCTGTGCCTCCCTCCCAACACACCCCCTTTCCCACTCCCCCGCGGTAACACAATCAGGACTTTTCCCTTGAAAGAACAAACTCTCTGGTTTTTATGTGGGGAATGTAGAACTGGGGAGGGGCTGGGGAAAGACCCTGGGAGGGGGGTGGAGGCTGGGAGGAAGGGCTGAGGCTGGCACCTTCCTCTGATGGTCCCACTGCTTCATATCAGGGGCCTCAGCAGCGCTGGGGGGTGGCTCCAGGGGGAGAAGCTGGTTCAGGTGAACTTGAGCTGCTGGGCCACTGAAGCAGGCCCCCAGCAGCAGCCTCTGTGCAGGGCTCACACGCTCCAGGCCTCCCAGTCATATTGAGTCTCCCCATGTGGCTTGGGCTCCAGAACCTGCCCCCCAGCTGGTGCCTTGAGGTAGCCACTGCAGCAGCAGGAATTTGGGCATCAGTTGCCCTGCTTTTGGGGACAGGAAGCCAGGCCAAGGCCCTTTTAGCCACTGGGGCTGTGCAGGCTGGAGTCTCCCCCTACCAGATCTCTGCCCTGCTTCCTGCAAAGCTCACATTTTTGCTTTTTTCTGCTTCCCTGTCCATAGCAGGCAGCTAAAGGAAGGGAAGTTACCAAACCAAACACCCCTGTGGCCAACATGGGGCTTGAACCCATGACCTTGGCGTTATTAGCACCACACTCTAACCAGCTGAGCTAGCCAGCCTACAAAAGTGCAGCTCACCAGTGGCCCTTTCAAGAAAGGCACCTCAGGCAGCTGCAGGGACGTCTCTGCAGCTGCCAATGGCTCTTCTCTGACAGGGCCACTAGTGACTCTCTGTGACGTGGGCTGGCTAGTCCAGATGCTTTGAGGTTTGGTCAAGGTGGCTGGCGGCCGGCAGACCCAGGGCAAAGAGGCAGCCGGAATCTCTTGCTGCCAGCACCTTGCCTCCCAGCTTCTTCCCTGTCGGCAGCAGCCGCAGCCCCTTTCGGCCACTGTGAAGAGAGGCAGGAATGGTGCCAAGTAACGAGTCAGGCTGAGGGGGGCAGGCAAAGCTCATCTTGCCTTGCAGGGCCACTGGCAACAGCTTCTCTCTTGTGCGCTGCTGCTGAGGAGAAAAACACCCTGAGAGGGACCAGAAAGACCAATTTAAAAGATTGTTTAGAGGGGGGGGCACCTGCTAGCGCGAGGGGGGCAAGAGTCAGAGGCTGGCAGCTCCTGGGGACCACAAAAGAGACCACAAGGGTAAGCAGCAAGCTCCAGGCAGGTTACGTTTTAGGGCCCAGCCCATCTCAGCCAGGTTGACCATAGCATCAGACTGAGCTCCAGGGGGCATTGGACACAAAACTCTCTCTCTGGGGAGCTTGTAGATAAGGAGCCCAAAGCTCATAAAGCAGGAGGGTTTTGCAGCAACCAACCCAGCCCCAACAAGTCCCACTGAGATTTGAACTCAGATCACAGGATTCAGAGTCTGAGTGCTGCCTTTTACAACATGGGACCTACATGAGCCAGCAGTGACTCAATTACGCTGAACTGGAGCCTCAGCTCATGCCCACTGGGACCAGCTTTGCTTGTTTTCCTTCCACCCAGAGCCCCCTTCTTCTCCTGGGCTGCAAGGAGCCTCCCTGGGACGCCCTGAGACAGGCACAGGACTGCCCCATAACCAGCCCCACCCCACCCCACCCCACCCCACCGGCTTTGGCAGAACAAAGGGAGGGGGGCCTAGCTAGACTGCTCCCTTCTTACACACTTCAAAAAGTCCATTTGTAAACAGGCCAAGACTGTGTGGCCTAAAAGATAAAGCATCTAACTTTGGGTTGGAAGACTACAGGGTTTGAGTCCCTTTGCAGTTGTGTTGACTGTGCTTGTGGGTTCTGGTATCTTGTGCTTGGAAAGGTTCTTTGTAACGATATGTATCCCTTGGAAGGCCTCCAGCTATTCAGCAAATCTAACCTTTACCATTCTGCAGAGAGGCAGCAATTAACTGTAAAGCCTGGGCTCACATTCCATCTAAGTAGCATTTCAGTAGGGTCACACTAGGCTGTGAGAAGGGGCTTGGATCCTAAGGACACCCACTGTCACCAAGTAAGAAACAGATCTCAGGATGGGAAGAGAAAACTTAGTTAACAGCATTTTGTCTGGCAAAAAACTGCTTACCAGTGTTTGTGCAATTGGCATTCTATGATTATCATCCTCACTTTCCTATTGTTTGTCTGTGTGATCGCTGTCTGCATTGTAACTGTTTCTCTCTGCTGTATCATTAATGTTGCTGGGGGGAAATCAACAAAGGTGGTGCAGTATGATTGGTTAGGTAAATCATAATAGTATGTTAGCTTTGGTTAGTAACATTAAACTAAAATAATTGATTAAGCAGGACTCAATTTTCACTCTATAAACTGGGGTCCAAGAAGGAGACCAGGGAGAAGAAGGAAAAGGGGAAACGAGAAGAGGAAGAAGGAGGAAAAGGGAAAGGAAGGGAGAAGACCAAGAAGGAGGAGAGAAGCCCTGGAAGCAGAACTCACCTCCAAGGCAGCCTCAGACCAGAGCGGCCAGGACCCCTCTGTATGACGGTTGAAATGGTTTGCTGTGTGAATTCTGTCAGGTGACGTCAGGCCTGGACACTGGAATTATTTACCAGTTTCCCTGAGCTGTTAAGTCTCAGAGCTGTGATGGCCGAGTGGTTAAGGTGTTGGACTAGAAATCCAATAGGGTTCCCCTGAGCAGGTTCAAATCCTGCTCACAGTGAGGCCTGTGTTTTGGTCACACCCCTTCCTAAGGCAACAAGGTACCCAAACTCTGAGACCCGGGAGAAGAACCTGCCAGTCCCATCAGAAGGGACACCTGGGCTATGTCTACACTCACAGCTTCTTCCATGAGTAATATGCAAATGAAGCTAAGTTTGGAATATTACTGAGCCTCATTTGCATAGCTAATGAGCCACCATTTTTTTCAGAAGAGACTCTTGCACAAGAAGGAGCGTCTACACTGCCTCTTCTTGCGCAAGAAAAACCCTCTTGCGCAATGCCGTTACACCTATTACTTTTCACTAAACACAATTATCAGACTGCCCAGTGCACATTCCTACCTTCCTTTGTGCACACAACATACCTGGGGCTCTAATTACTGGCCACCTGCCTTTCACACAGATCATTGATCCTTGTGACTTTCAGGTACATTCACATGGCAGCTGTTTGAACATAATGTGCTTCTATTGCATGATCAGCACCAGAGTCTCCGGTTGTGTCTACACTGTGAGTTTTCTCAGCAGAAGATGTGCTAATGAGCAGGGCTTGCCAAGCAGCGGGGAGCTCTGCTCGCCAGCCACGTGGTTTCACATGGTTCTGTGCTCTGCGCACACGCAGATCTTTCTGCACATGTGCAGATCGCTCTGCTCCAGCTCTTCCGGGATGTAATTACTTACATCCATAGACAAGTAGATTACATTATTTGCAGAGCCCTGGTAATGAGGGTCTCATTTACATGAGTCATGATCTCATTTGCATATTTTCTGACAAACTGGTTTTGTGCTAGGGTTGTTGTGCAAAAAACAAGCAGCATGGAAGTTTTCTGTTTGTGCAAAACCCCCTTTTTCTGCAAGATCAGGATACCTCTTTTTTGGGAGCATAAGAATCTTGTGGAAAAAGGGAAATTTGTGCAAAAAAAATGTTCACACTGCTTGTTTTTGCACAGCAATCCCATTGGCTGAAAATATGCAAATGAGATTGTGACTCATGCAGTTGAGTCCCTCATTAACATATTTTTTACAGAGAAAACTTTTAGTGTAGCTGTAGTCTCTATGAGCCTCACTAAACCAAACCCCTAGGGCACCTCCTGCTCTTTGCTCCTATCCTACTCCCACTGTGAGGGCACCACCAAGCTCAGCTGAAGGTAAAACCAACTCCAGATACATGTTGAGAAGAAAAGACCCATTGACCTGGCAACAAGGCACCACTGGGAGTTGAACCCAGGATCTCCTGCTTACAAGGCAGGCGCTTTAGCCAACTAAGCCATGGTGCCCTCCTTAAAAGCAGCCCTAAAACTGTTCTACTTTATGGTTCCAGACACCCCCTTCCCATTCCAAAGTACAGCCGTTCCCCATTCCCCTCCAGCTCTTGCCATGACTCAAGGCCTGCGCAGCCCAAGACATTTGATTGGCAGCTGGTACCCAAAACCTTTTTGTCAATTGTAGCCCCAGGCCCCAAAGGGAGAGACCCAAGGCAGCCGCCTGGTCCTAAGGCCGGGCCTGCAGCCAGGGGGAGGGAGAAGAATCTCTCCTTTCAGCTGGAGTTGAATCAGCAACCTAAGGACACTTGCCGAGCACCCGCTACAGGACTCTGCTCTGCCAGCTGAGCTATGGAAGGTGCCTGGGGCAGGCTGCTTTGCCTATGTTGGCCCTCTCATGAGTGCCAGGGCAAGAGCCCCCCGAAAGGGACGGCCTCCCAGGGGAGGGGCAGGAGAACCCAGCAGCACAGGGGTGTCACAGGCACTTCACCCGCAGAAGGACCCTTGAGTGATCCCGGCAGAAACGCCGCGTCTCGCTCCCTGCAGCTCCCCTTGCTGCCCTGGCAGGCGCTGCCCCTTCTCCCACTGGCCTGGGCCTGGCCTCCCTCCCCCGCCCGGCACCACAGAAAGCCCCTTGGCGTGAGCCTGGGCAAGCTTAGGCCCTGGGCTCTGGGGCCAGCCCCATTATGGGTCAGAGCCCCCCGGCTACAATGCTACTCCAGGGGGCCTGGTTCCAGGGCCTCCTAATCCCAGGGACTGGGGGGCTGGAGGCCTTTGCCCTGGAGCCTCATAGCTCCCCCAGTGCCACCTTCCAGGAGGGGGAATCTCCCGCAGGGCCGGTGCGATGTAGGAACCTCTCCCAGGGTAGTGCCCCCAGCCCAGTCCCTGCCCCTTGCGGGGGCAGGTAAGAGATACCCCTCCCCTTCCCCAGAGAGCAGCCCCCCAGGGCTATAGGGGGCGGATCTGGCCCAGGGCTGCTCCCAGCAGAGGTGGCTTCGATCCCAGCCTGGGTCCAGGGAAACTGCTCCCAGCTCCCAGCACGTGCGAGGTTGGGGGAGTGAGCAGATCAGCGTTTGCAGATATTTACACTTATTTGCATAATGCGTATGCAGATATGCAGGGCTCGGCAATTAGGGCAATCTGCCCGCCCGTGGTGAGTAGATTTTAGCCCGGTGCGGCGCTCAGTGCAGTCTGCGCATGCGCAGTGATATGTAAATAAAATGTTACTGGTCTGGCAAGGTTTGTGAATGGTTTGTCTGTCCATGGTATAAACACAAAGGCTGGAAACACTGGCCTGATCCCTGGGGGCTGGCCAAATGCAAGGCAGGGAAAACATTGGGTGAAGGGAGGGGGCATATTTTCCCCACCAGGCCTTTGTTCCTCGGAATCCCTGGGGACGTTGGGTTTTGTCTCATTTTTCTTCCCTTTTCCCTGCTTCCTTCTTTGCTGTGAGGAGGGGGCAGCTCTCGCCCTCGCGGTGGGAAGCCATGGTACAGGGATGGGATGGGCACATGCTCTGAGAGGGAGTCCCTGGGCTGTTTGGGGAGAAAAGTTTCTCATGTCTGTTCTCTTCCACACCACCAGGATGGCCGAGTGGTTAAGGCGTTGGACTTAAGATCCAATAGATGTTTGTCTTAAGCTCCAATAGATGTTTGTCTGCATGGGTTCAAACCCCACTCCTGGTAACTTCCCTTCTTTGGCGAGACATTGATCAGGATGGTGTTTAATCCTGCTGTGAGGCAGGGGACTGGACTTTGTCTCTGAAGGTCCCTTGGGCTATATCTGCACTGGTGGGTTCTTGTGCAAGAACACATCCATGCTGGTGTGTGTGAGCTGTGCTTCTGTGCAAGAGCATCCATGGCAGTGTGGACGCTCTCTTGTGCAAGAAGCCCTTTCTTACCACACTTTACTATAAAACTTCTTGCACAAGAGCGAGTGGGCAGTGTGGCCCTTCTTGCGCAATAACCGACCAGTGTAGACACAGCCTTCCAGTTCTAGTCCCAGTTCTGATTGGCTGAGCAGGGGCCAGTCACAGGTGGGAGACTCAGGACTTTGTTAAAGCGATGAGGAGTCCTGTGGCACCTTATAGACTAACTGAAGTGTAGGAGCATAAGCTTTCGTGGGCAAAGACCCACTTCATCAGATGCATCTGACGAAGTGGGTCTTTGCCCACGAAAGCTTATGCTCCTACACTTCAGGTAGTCTATAAGGTGCCACAGGACTCTTTGTCGCTTTTGCAGATTCAGACTAACACGGCTACCCCTCTGATACTTGATTCAGGACTTTGTTGTTCTCCTTAAGTCCCAGCAAATGAGCCAGAACCAATCGACTGCTCGGGGAATTGTTCTGCTTCTCGCCAGTGGTTGTCTCTGAGCAGCTCCTGAGTCTCTCTGTGTCCCGATGCTTCTAACCCACTGGCTGAGCCATCCCTAGGCTGGGCTGTGGGGCTGTAGCTCCTTTGAGGCACTTTATTCTGATCCGTCAGGGTGTGAAACTCCAGACTGAGGGGGAGTTTCAGCATCAGGCTTCTGGGTCCTTTTCTTCAGTCCCCACCCCACTCAGTAACCCACCCCCAGCCTCTTCCAGCACAGCCTGCCCCACCTTCCCCTATAGGGCTTCCACAGGGGCCTCTGTCCCAGGGGGAATGGGGAGCCCCTGCCCCCGGCACCCACCCAGCCTGCTGCTGCTCCCACAAGAGCAGAGGATTCACCCGACACAAGTAAGTGCCTCTGTCCCCCCTCACCCCCGCTGCTAGTTTTCCCTCCTATGTAGCTTGCTGGCCTAGGTAAGGTCACATGAGACTGCTCATATCACCGCTCACCTCTTCCCCGCCAGCATGGAGCCCTGGGCAGCCGCCCTGGTCATTCAGGTCTCAGGCTGGCAGGGCCTGCAGGGATACTGGGTTTGAATGACAAGGTGTTGGAGCAGCTATTAAAAGGCTTCTTCCTTGGCAGGGGCTTTGTGCTTGTGGATTGGCTGTTTCTTGGATGACTGGTGCTTGCACATGCAGCTGGGCTTTAGCAAATCAGAATGAAGTGAGTCATGAGTAACCCAGCGCCTCTGGAAATGGGAGTGGAGTAAAAAGTACAATATTGTCTAAAAAAAATAAAATAACTTGAATAAAAATCAAAGTGTGACTAAAATAAATGGCTTGAGTAAAGTACAAATACCCAAAAAAGGTCTTGAGCAGTGTGATCAAGTATTTCTACTTAGTTATTTTCCACCTCTGCCCGGCAGGCAGGGGTTCTTGGCCCCTTGCTGGTCTGCGGACTGGCCATTTGTTACCACTGACTTAGAGGAGCCCCAGGAACTGCAGTTTCAGGAAGAAACAGCAGGAGATTTTGATTGGCTGCCAGGTGCTCCACATGCTAATCAGGAGGCGTGTTTCTGTAAACAGGGACATGGAGCATATTCTAATATACAGATTTCTAAACCTAGTGGAGTGTGTTTGAATGGGACAAGCATTTTGCTGAGATTATTTCTGTTTCACACAGATGTTGTGTGAAAACATTCCTCATGAGGAGAAAGTGAATGCACATGAATGTGGGTGTGTAGCGAGCAGGCTGCTGTTAAGACTGTGCTTTCAGGGATCATTTCTATAGTTGGTAACTAGAGAAATGCAGCTGAAAGTGGTTGGTCTCGCTAGCCATGAGGATGAGTGATAGTGTTCTCTTCTGAGCATGAAGCAAGCAGATAGTGTTGTTTCAATGTAATTGTTGTCTGCTGTTGATGATTGTTCCTTCTTTCCTGTTGGGAAGCTGGAGGAAGAGATCACAGGCTGAGTGGTTGGCTACTGTCAAAATGTTTAAAATTAGTTTTCAAGTAGAAAGGAGCAGCGATTTCACTTTATAATCCTGTCCTGGCTTTTCTTGAATTCCTGGTTTTACATGTGCTACCCTGATCCTGATGTCTTCATGTTGTTCTCTCACCAGCTTTTGGGTCTTTTTCCCTGTGCTTCTCACACTCAACTTAGCTAGTATCTTAGATCTGCTTCATGCGTTGTCCCTCATCTGTTCCTTAGTGGCCCTGGGGGAGACAGATACTAGGTGTAGCCAGGTATTAATTATCCCTTGGGTTAGTGTCTTTCTCCTATAACTTGTAGCTAAGATATTTGTTAGTAACTGGCAGAGGCCGCGGGGGCTCACCCCCGAACAGGCACCCACAGACTCAATATTGATGCACAAGATGAAACTCACCCTGCTCCTGGAACAGAAACACTGATGAGCAGTGAGGCCCTTCCCTGGCAGCACCGAGCAGTGAGAGCTGAGTGAAGGGGGAGGCAGGACCAGGGGGAGAAGGCTCCATGACTGTGTCAGAGGGAGGCTCTGCCCTGGTCAGTGGGGAATCGTTGCCTCTCCGAGGGGCCCAGGCCTGATGGGTCATTTCCCCAGGTTACTGAGTGGGGGCTGGAGCCAGTTCTGTGTTGTCTCCTCCAACAACCAAACTGAACCAATGGATCTTGTGCCGACCTGACACTGTGCTGGGCTAGTGCTGTGTGTGCCACAGAGCTTCCTGCAGGGCTGCCCACACAGCAGAGGGGAGGGGCAGTTTGAGTCACCCATCTCTGCCCCTTCTGAAAATGGCAGGTGCTGTCTTAGCAGTGAGGGAGAGGTGGGAAGGAGCCTGAAGTAACCTCTTGGGTCACAGCTGCTGTAACGTGTGATAGTGAAATAAAAGGTTAGGCAGTTGTCCAGAAGGTAAATTGACCAGGGATCTGTGGCTGGTTTCTTGGAACCAGACAGGACTTGTTCGGGGTAGGTGGGATTGGGTGCTAGGACCCCCCACCTGTGTATTAGGCCCGGGGCCATCTGGGGCATGGATATTGCTGAGGTGTCGGAGGGGTTTTGCTCGTGAGGCTTCAGGCAGGCAGCTGAAGCACTCTGAGACTGGTTTGTGGCCTATTTGGAGAGGTCACCAGTCTGGGGGCTGTAAGGAGCCCCAGATTTAAGCAATTCGCCCTGAGCGGACGCCCTCAGCTGTGCCCAGATACGGCCCAGTCCGTCACAGGGGACCATTCTCCCTTGTCCAGAGGGACAAGAACAGCCAAACAGAACATCAAAGCAGTCAGACTGGGCCATGCCAGTTGTCCAACTAGCCCAGAATCCTGTCTCGGGACAGCAGACAGTTATTAAGTGATCCTTCCCATCTCCCATTCCCAGCTTCTGGAATGCACCAGCTAGGGACACCTGCCCTGTCCATCCCGGTTAAATGCCATTGATTGACTTTTCCTGCATTAAATTATCCAATTTTGTTTTGGGCCTTCTTGCAGATATCAGTTTTGCAACATCCTCTGGCAAGGAGTTCCACTGGGTGCAAAAATGCTTCCTTTTGGTTTATTTTTAACTTGGTTACTTATCAGTTTCATTCTCTCACCCTGGTTCTTTAGTAGGAGAAAAAATACTTTCTGCACCCCTGTCATCATCACATAAACCCCTGTCCCGTCGCCCCTTGCTTGTCCCTTCCCAAGCTGAGAAGAAGAAGTTCCATGAACTCCTGGGAGCTGCTGTTCCAAAGAAGAGGCATTTCCTGTGGAGAAGATGCCAAGCCCAATCCCCTACACAGAGCCCCAGGAAATACCAATGGACATTGGGAAAGCTCCCTCTCGGGCACAAAGGCAGCACTTTTCCAATGGAGCTAATTCTGCCCCACCTGCCCCCTGCCTCCGGTGTTCCTGGCACTGCCTGGCCCAGGAGGGCTGGTGTCCAGCAGCTCTCTCCCTCAGTGTGGCTGGCTTTTGGGGAGAGCAACTAGGAAGTGGGGGAGGGGGGCTAGGGCAGCCACTTAGCCCCTGGCTGGCTCTGCCAGTAAAAAGATGATGATGATGATCTCCCTGAACACTGGAGAATGTGGGCATTGATCCCACTGCCTCTCGCATGCAAAGCAAGCGCTCTACCACTTGAGCTAATTCCCCTACTGTGTTTAGTTTGGCCTTCTTGGAGGCTCTTCCCTTCTCCACAGGGACGTCTGTCTTCTAGGTCAGTCGTGGGAAAGGAAAAGGCTCCAAAAAGGCCACAAGGGCAACTCTCAGGAAGGAGACTCCCTGCAGGAAAGCATGGGCGGGGAGGGCAGCGGCAGGGTGTGGTCTCTTTGATGACCCTTGCCCTGCAGCCTGTCCCACCTGGCCATTGTCATGGACTCTCTGTGAGGTCATCACCTCCCAATCTCCTTTAGCCAATAAGCTGAGGGGCTGCAAAAGGCCCTTGTGATGTCACTGCCACACCCACCCCTGCCCTCCAGGGCTAATGTCCTGCCCCAGGCAGCCCCTTTGCCTGGCTGAGCTGCTCCCAGGGGTGAAAGTGACACATTTCTTACAGGGCCTGTTCTATTGGGCACCACCCTTTGGGCGGGGGGAGGATCAAGGCAGGAAGTTGGGGGAGGGGTTGTGATAGGACAGTACCTGTAAGAAATTAAAATGTGGAAGGCTCAAGGCAGGGATTTGGGGAGTGTGTGAGAGTGGGGGGGTGCTCAGGGCAGGGGTGAGGATGTAGAAGGGTAGAGAAGTCAGGGCACATGCAGCCTTTGTTACTCACCTGGCTCAGCTGGCAGCTGACACTCTGTTCCTTGCTTCCCTTCTGCTGCTTCATCTCTTAGGGTGCCTCCAGCTGCCCCATGCTAAGATCCAGGCCCAAGAAGGAAAGAGGCGGGTAGGCCCTCTTGTCATCAGGGTCTCACCCCCCATCTTCTTCCCACCATCGGCAGCCACAGCCCCTTTCAGCCACTGGGTCAGCCCAGGAAGGGAGGCAGGAAATGGGGCCAAGTAGTGAGTTAGGGTGTGAGGGGCAGGCAAAGCTCATCTTGCCTTGCAGGGCCACCAGCAACAGCATGTGTCTTGTGCGCTGCTGTGGAGTAAAGCATCCCTGAGGGAGAACCCTGCTCCCAGGGCTACGTCTAGACTGGCCCCAAATTCCAGAAAAGGGATGCAAATCAGGTAAGTCAGCATAGGGAAATCCGCGGGGGATTTAAATATCCCCCGCGGTATTTAAATAAACATGTCTGACGCTTTTTTTCCGGCTTGGGGAAAGCCGGAAAAAAGCGTCTAGACTGGCGCGATCCTCCAGAATAAAGCCGGAATTTGGGGCCAGTCTAGACGTAGCCCAGGTATATAGAGCAAGTGCTGAGCTGGCCCTGGGCACATGGTGTATGTGTGTGGTGCTGGCCCTGGGTGCATGGCACAGGGGTGGTGCCAGCCCTGGGGGTGTGATACATGGGTGGCACTGGTACTGGGCACATGGGCTGTGTCTACACTGGCCACTTATTCTGGAAAATCAGCCACTTTTCCGGAATAACTTGCCAGCTGTCTACACTGGCCCCTTGAATTTCCGGAAAAGCACTGACGATCTAATGTAAAATCATCAGTGCTTTTCTGGAAAAACTATGCTGCTCCCGTTCGGACAAAAGTCCTTTTCCGGAAAACTGTTCTGGAAAAGGGCCAATGTAGACAGCCCAGATTTCTTTTCCGCAAAAAAGCCACAATCGTGAAAATGACGATTGGGGCTTTTTTGCAGAAAAGTGCTTTTCCAGAAAAGTATCCTGCCAATGTAGACGCGCTTTTTCCAAAAATACTTTTAACGGAAAACTTTTCCGTTAAAAGCATTTCCGGAAAATCATGCCAGTGTAGACGTAGCCTTGATGTATGGGTGGCTCTGCCCTGGGTGCATGTGTGGCCCTGCCCCAGGGTGTTGGGCAGCTCCAAAAGGCTGGGGACCACTGGTCTAGACTGTGTTGTTATTTCTAGCAAAGAATGCAAAGTAGAGAAAGTAGAGACACCAGAGTTGCACATGAAGCAGGGATTTAAATAGCACGTGCTTCATTTGCATACTCTCACCCATGTGCTGTTTTGAAACTGAAAGGGCGTCTGGGGCTGCTTGTTCAAGCCCCGTGGTTTAAACTAACGTGATTCTTCATTTTTTGCCCTCTGTGCCTCCCCCCCCCCCACCAACATACCCCAATCCCCCCCCCCCCCAACCCGTTCCCAACACACCCCTTTCCCACTTTCCTCTCCCCCTTCCCCTACTGGTAACACAAACAGGACTTTTCCCTGTTGAAAGAACAAACTCTCTGGGGAATGTAGAACTGGGGAAAGAACCTGGGAGGAGGGTGGAGGGGAAGGGGAGGTGGGGCTCAGGGCTAAGGCTAGGACTGACACCTTCCTCTGATGGTTCCACTGCCTTATGTCAGGGGCCTTAGCAACGCCTGGGGGTGGCTCCAGGGGGAGAAGCTGGTTCAGGGGAACTTGAGCTGCTGGGCCACTGAAGCAGGCCCCCAGCAGTAGCCTCTGTGCAGGGCACACACGCTCCAGGCCTCCCGGTCATATTGAGTCTCCCCGTGTGGCTTGGGCTCCAGAGCCTGCCCCCCACCTGGTGCCTTGAGGTAGCCACTGCAGCAGCAGGAATTTGGGCATCAGGTCCCCTGCTTTTGAGGACAGGAAGACAGGTGCCAAGGCCCTTTTAGCCACTGGGACTGTGCAGGCTGGAGACTCCTACCAGATCTCTGCCCTGCTTCCTGCAAAGCTCACATTTTTGCTTGTTTCTGCTTCCCTGTCCATAGCAGACAGCTAAAGGAAGGGAAGTCACCAAACCAAACACCCCAAAGGCCAGCATGGGGCTTGAACCTGTGACTGTGGCATTATTAGCACCAACCTCTAACCAACTGAGCTAGCCAGCTTTAGGTGGATGCAAGGATGTTTCTGCAGCTTCCAATGGCTCGTCTCTGACAGGGCCACTAGTGATTCACTGTGATGTGGGCTGGCTAGTCCAGCTGGTTTGAGGTTTGGTCAAGGTGGCTGGTGGGCGACATGGCGCACTGAGACCCAGGGCAAAGAAGCAGCTGGAATCTCTTGCTGCCAACACCTTGCCTCCCAGCTTCTTCCCTGTCGGCAGCAGCCACAGCCCTTTTCGACCACTGGGTCAGCACAGGAAGGGAGGCAGGAAAGGGGCCTCAGATTGCAGGATTCAGAGTCCTGAGCGCTGCCCTTGTCACCAACCACCCCTCACTCAATTGGGCCAAACTGGTGCCCCAGGTCATGCCCACGGGGACCTGCTTTACTTGGTTTCCTTCCGACTTCTTCTCCTGGGCTGCAAGGAGCATCCCTGGGATTCCCTGGGACAGGCACAGGACTCTGCCTCCCCACAGTCGGCCCCACCCCACAGGCTTTGGCAGAACGGAGGGTAGGGGCTCTGCTCACCCCACTGAATCCCACAGAGGTGCTGAGCTCATGCCCTGCCCCCCTCAGCTGCCCTGCCCCCCTCAGCTTCGCTTCCCTCCTCTGCCCCATTTCCTCCTTGGGCCAGTCACACAAGGGAGGCAGCAGGAAGAGCCATTCCCATACGCCAGCCTCCAAGGGCAGGGGAGGCCAAGCCACAAGCCCCCAGCCTGACCCATATGGCTTCCCCAGGCTGGCACCAAGGGGCATTCTCAGCTGATGTCACTCCCCTCTGTCACATGGGATTTGGCCTCATCCCAGGCACAGGCCTGGAAGCAGGAGCTGCACTTACTTGGCCACCAAGGAGAGCTCCAATAAGAGAAGAGCCAGTGCTTCTGCCTGGCTTTGAACTAGAAACCTTTTGTATGTTAAGCAACCACAGAAACACACATTGGTGGGGGTGGAACTTGGCTGTTCTGTTCCTAACACCCTGCTCTGCGGGGGAGGGGATGCACCTTGTGAACACTCCACCTCTTGTTCTCAGGGAAGCCGCTAACCCGAGCTGCCAGCTCCTCATTTCCTCACCAGCCCCTTGAGATTTGTAGCTCAAAGCTGGAGCTGCTGTGGAAGGAGGTGAAGCTACAGAAGCTGACGGGGGACAATCAGCGGGCGGAGGGTTGTTTTTTCTCCTTCCTGGGCTGATGTGGCTAGAACTGAGGAGAAGAAAATCCTCTTCCCTTCTCCTCAGAAGATGGAAATTGCAGTTGGTTCTCTCTTTGGTTCTACTAAAGCTGGACTTTTTCTTTCTAAAACCCTGGTGAAAGCTGAGAGTGAATTGCTTGTAAACTGAGAATGTGACTTAAAGAAGGGCATCACCCACCATAGAACTTGAACTCATGACCCTGATATTAAGAGTCTCATGTTTTACCCACTGAGCTAGCCAGGCTGTGTGCAAAAAGTTTCCTAATATCCCATCACAGCATAACAGGAGACAAGTGTTCTCCACTGCCTGACTCAAGGCTCTTTCTTGCCCCTCATGTGGGGTTCTGGTCTGTGGAGAGGTTTGAACTCGAACACCACTCCTGACACACCCACTTCTTTCCCCACAAGGAACGGCCCCATTTCCATCTCTCCAGGGACAGGAGAAGGGCTCTGGCCTGTTCTCTGCAAAATGCTCAGCCTGTTTCATTTTCTGCAGGAACGAGTGGGATCCGTGCGCCCTGTTCCCCAGTGACAAGTGTGTGTCCTCTCCCCCCTTTCCACAGACACAGCAGGCCAGGGGGCTATGAGCCTCCAGAGGCCCCTTCCTACTTGGCCTCCCACAAAGCTGGGGTGAAAAGCGGCTAGACACCAGCCCTCTGGGGCCAAGCCATGGCAGAGGTAGCAGGATTCACTCCCATCTTCTCCTGCCTGCGCCCTGGTGCTGAGGGGCCGGCCCCTTTCCTGCTGCCCCAACTCTTATTCCCACAATGCACTTTGTGCAGGGGCCGTTGGTCTTTCTGCCAAGGTGCATGGCTGGGAGCCAGGACTCAGGGCCCTTCCCCCAATCTGACCCGCTCACACTGTCTGGCTGCCTATAGCACAGGCTGGGCTCAGGGGTCAGGTGGGTGACCTGCCCTGCAGCTGTGATGGCATAAGGCCCTTCCCGCCTGCCTGCTCAGTCTGGAGATGGAGCTCCAGTGGCCTCAGACACCCAGCAAGAGGAACAAAACTCTCTTTATTGAACCTCAGGTGATAGAAACCAAAACACCTGAACCTTGTAACAACCACCTGAGTCTTAGTAGGTCCCACTGAGATTTGAACTCAGATTGCAGGATTCAGAGTCCTGAGTGCTGCCCCTTACACCATGGGACCTGTGGTGGGACAGTGCAGTGGGCACCTCTGACTCTCAGCTCTCAGGCTGCCCTCTGCTCTCCTGGCTCCCTCCAGCTGCTCCATCTCCCAGGACTCCCTGTAAGAAATGTGTCACTTTCACCCCTGAGAGCAGCTCAGCCATGCAAAGGGGCTGCCTGGGGCAGGACATTAGCCCTGGAGGGCAGGGGTGGGTGTGGCAGTGACATCACAAGGGCCTTTTGCAGCCCCTCAGCTTATTGGCTAATGGAGGTTGGGAGGTGATGACCTCACAGAGAGTCCATGACAGTGGCCAGGTGGGACAGGCTGCAGGGCAGGGGCCATCTCAGAGCCCCCCCCCCCCATGGCTTTGCTGCAGGGAGTCTCCTTGAGAGTTGCCCTTGAGGCCTTGTCGGAGCCTTCTCCTTTCCCACGACTAACTGACCTAGATGTCAGACGTCGCTGTGGAGAAGGGAAGAGCCTCCAAGAAGGCCTCTGTAACTGCAGCAGGGGAATTAGCTCAAGAGGTAGAGCACTTGCTTAACATGTGAGAGGTAGTGGAATCGATACCCACATTCTCCAACTGCGGCTCAGTTCTTCTCCCTTATTTTCACTGTCAGGGGCTCAGTGGCCCCCTCTCTCTTCCTACCTGCTCTCCCAAAAGAGACAGACCTGGCTCCCCTTTCTTTGCCACCAGCAATTGCCATGCTGCAAAGCAGACAGTGGAGATATCAGGCTCTGTGGTGCAATGGAAAGCATGTTGGACTTTTAAGCTGCAACAAAATGCAGGACAATGTAGCACTTTAAAGACTAACAAGATGGTTTATTATATGATGAGCTTTCGTGGGCCAGACCCACTTCCTCAGATCAAATAGTGGAAGAAAATTGTCACAACCATATATATCAAAGGATACAATTAAAAAAAACGAACACATATGAAAAGGACAAGTCAAATTTCAGCACAGAACGGGGCTACCGGGTGAATCCTCTGCTCTGGTGGAAGCAGCAGCAGCAGGGTGGGTGGGTGCCGGGGGCTGTGGCTCCCCATTTTCCCTGGGACAGAGGCCCCTGTGGAGGCCCTGTGGGGGGAGGGTGGGGCAGGCTGTGCTGGAAGAGGCTGGGAGTGGGCAGCTGAGTGGCGTGAGGATTGAAGAACAGGCCCCAGAAGCCTGATGCTGAAACTCCCCCTCAGTCTGGAGTTTCACACCCTGACAGATCAGAATATAGTGTCTCAAAGGAGCTACAGACCCACAGCCCAGCCTAGGGATGGCTCAGCCAGTGGGTTAGAAGCACCGGGACACAGAGAGACTCAGGAGCTGCTCAGAGACAAGCACTGGCGAGAAGCAGAACAATTCCCCGGGCAGTCGATTGGTTCTGGCTCATTTGCTGGGACTTAAGGAGAACAACAAAGTCCTGAGTCTCCTCCCTGGGACTGGCCCCTACTCAGCCAATCAGAACTGGAACACTGTGTCTACACTGGTGGGCTGTGTCTACGCTGGTAGGTTATTGTGCAAGACGGGCCACACTGCCCACTCGCTCTTGTGCAAGAAGTTTTATAGTAAAGTGTAGAAGAAAGGGCTTCTTGCCCAAGAGCTCTTCTCTTTTCTAGCAGGTGTAAGTCTTCTTGCACAAGAGCTCAGGACAGGGGTTTCTTGCACAAGAGAGCATCCACATTGCCATGGATGCTCTTGCACAAAAACACAGCTCACACACAGCAGCATGGATGAGATCTTGCACAAGAACCCACCAGTGCAGATATAGCCCAAGGGACCTTCAGAGACAAAGTCCGGGCCCTGCCTCACAGCAGGACTAAACACCATCCCAATCAATGTCTCGCCAAAGAAGGGAAGTTACCAGGAGTGGGGTTTCAACCCACACAGATAAACATCCATCGGATCTTTAAGTCCAACACCTTAATCACTCGGCCATCCTGGTGGTGCTGGGAAAAGCAAACATGAGAAAGTTCTCTCCCCAAACAGCCCAGGGACTCACTCTCAGAGCATCTGCCCATCCCATCCCTGTACCAGGGCTTCCCACTGTGAGGGCGAGAGCTGACCCCTCCCCACAGCGAGGAGGGAAGCAGGGAAAAGGGAAACCAAACAAGACAAAACCCAACGTCCCCAGGGATTCAGAGGGACAAAGGCCTGGAGGGGAAAATATCCCCCCCCCCCTTCACCCAGTGTTTTCCCTGCCTTGCATTCGGCCAGTCCCCAGGGATCAGGCCAGAGTTTCCAGCCTTTGTGTTTACACCATGGACAGACAAACCATTCACAAACCTTTGCCAGACCAGTAACATTTTATTTACATATCACTGCGCATGCGCAGACTGCACTGAGTGCCGCACCGGGCTAAAATCTACTCACCACGGGTGGGTAAATTGCCCTAATTGCCGAGCCCTGCATATCTGCATACGCATTATGCAAATAAGTGTAAATATCTGCAAATGCTGATCTGCTCACTCCCCCAACCTCGCAGGTGCTGGGAACTGGGAGCAGTTTCCCTGGACCCAGGCTGGGATCAAACCCCCTCTGCTGGGAACAGCCCTGGGCCAGATCCGCCCCCTATAGCCCTGGGGGGCTGCTCTCTGGGGGAGAGGAGGGGGTATCTCTTACCTGCCCCCGCAAGTGGCAGGGACTGGGGGCACTGCCCTGGGAGAGGTTCCTACATCGCACTGGCCCTGCGGGAGATTCCCCCTCCTGGCAGGTGGCACTGGGGGAGCTCTGAGACTCCAGGGCAAAGGCCTCCAGCCCCCCAGGCCTGGGATTAGGAGGCCCTGGAACCAGGCCCTCTGGAGTAGCATTGTGGGTAGGGGGCTCTGACCCACAAGGTGGCTGGCCCCAGAGCCCAGGGCCTAAGCTTGCCCAGGCTCACGCCAAGGGGCTTTCTGTGGTGCCGGGTTGGGGAGGGAGGCCAGGCCCTGGCCAGTGGGAGAAGGGGCAGCGCCTGCCAGGGCAGCAAGGGGAGCTGCAGGGAGCGAGACGCGGTGTTTCTGTCTGGTTTCACTCAAGGGTCCTTCTGCGGGTGAAGCGCCTGTGACACCCCTGTGCTGCTGGGTTCTCCTGCCCCTCCCCTGGGAGGCCGTCCCCTTCGGGGGCTCTTGCCCTGGCACTCAGGGAAGGGCCAAACTGGGCAAAGCAGCCTGCCCCAGGCACCTTCCATAGCTCAGCTGGCAGAGCAGAGGCCTGTAGCGGGTGCTCGGCAAGTGCCCTTAGGTTGCTGATTCAACTCCAGCTGAAAGGAGAGATTCTTCTCCCTCCCCCTGGCTGCAGGCCCGGCCTTAGGACCAGGCAGCTGCCTTGGGTCTGTGCCTTTGGGGACTGGGGCTATAATTGACAAAAAGGTTTTGGGTACCAGCTGTCATGGCTCCTTCCCCACTCTGGCATGATAAATGTAGAAGTGGGGCCAGCAAGTGTACCCCAAAGCCTTATCTACCAGGCTTTGGTATAAAACTTCCCCCAAAATCTTAAAAACCTAGATCTTGGGAATAAAACTTCCGCTGCCACCACCCAAATGTTGATAAAGAAATCAGGAGGAAGATCATTTGGGAAATCTCACCCCTAAGCTAAAAATCAAGGCACACAATTAACCACTGCCAGGTTAATAAAAAGAAAAGAAAGAACTTTTATTATTACAACAATATTCCTGTTGCAAACATAATGACTAGATAGGGAGGTAACAAAATATACTCATGGAGAAACTCCATGGGCCTAGAACTTAGTTACAAAGAAAAGCCAAACCATCTTTTAAGCAGTGCCAGATCTCAGATCCCATACCCAATCCTTAAAACAATAAAACCTAACGAAACTACCTAAACTTTACCCTACTTACAGAAAATGAAGAATGGTGTCTTGGAGAGAGAGAGAGAGAGAGAGAGACATGCTTGTCCCTCTCTGTAGCTGCAGAGAACTCACCCAGAGAGACAAAAGGGAGGAAAAGAAAAAAAAACCAAATTCCTTTGTCCCAGTTTGAAAGTCCCACCTACATTCCTATTGGTCACTCCACCTGACTTGGTGTAGTTAACCCCTTAATCCCCAGGCTGCTGGCTAACCCTCATAATCATGACATGCCCACCAAATCACAGACGGTGCTGGACAGCCTCTGGCCACGCTGACTGTGATTTCTTCCTGTAGGTCTGAGATAAAACATAGTAAATACATTATTGACCACTTGACTAGACTATTGAATACATGAAAAGTAAACAAACTGCTTTCATATCCATGGAGTACCATAACAGGTGTATGTATACTGGTGAGCTGGGCCAGCAGTTTGCTGTGCCTGAGGGGGGTAAAAGTGACTTAGGGTTAGAAAGGTCCAGTGGGGACAAGGGTAAGGAAGTTGCAGAGGGACTGGAGGTTGTTTCAGATGGGGTGGGGATAGCCAGGAAGATGAACCAGCCCTCTGGTGACCAAGTGACTGTGTTTGACCAGCTTGCTGGAGAGTGTGTGTGGCTGGGACATGAATGTTTCCAGTCGGAGTCTGTGAAGGGACCAAAGATCCATAAGTCTATCAGGCCAGGGCACCTAGGCCCCGTCGCTGTGAAGCAATGGCCCACTTGGAAAGCTAGATTGAAAGCAGGGTGCCAGGGTACTGTCTGGACAGATTGCTTCATGATTAGTGGAGGAAAAAAACCCCTACTTTACCCTACTTACAGAAAATGAAGAATGGTGTCTTGGAGAGAGAGAGAGACATGCTTGTCCCTCTCTGTAGCTGAGGAGGCCACTCCCAGAGAGACAAAAGGGAGAAAGGAAAAAACCCAAATTCCTTTGTCCCAGTTTGAAAGTCCCACCTACATTCCTATTGGTCACTCCACCTGACTAGGTGTAGTTAACCCCTTAATCCCCAGGCTGCTGGCTAACCCTCATAATCATGACACCAGCTGCCAATCAAACGTCTTGGGCTGCGCAGGCCTTGAGTCATGGCAAGAGCTGGAGGGGAATGGGGAACGGCTGCACTTTGGAATGGGAAGGGGGTGTCTGGGACCATAAAGTAGAACAGTTTGAGCAGTGCTTTCAAGGAGGGCACCATGGCTTAGTTGGCTAAAGCACCTGCCTCGTAAGCAGGAGATCCTGGGTTCAACTCCCAGTGGTGCCTTGTTGTCAGGTCAATGGGTCTTTCCTTTCTTCAATATGTATCTGGTGTTGATTTTACCTTCAGCTGAGCTTGGTGGTACCCTCACAGTGGGAGTAGGATAGTAGCAAAGAGCAGGAGGTGCTCTAGGGGTTTGATTTAGTGAGGCTTAGCTAGACTTGCTAAATCAAGCTCTGGAAGATGGATTGCAGCAGCGATCTCCACCTGAGTGAAGACATGGCCTAATGGTGCAATTAGTTAGATGCCGACAATAACAGCCCCACTGCTGGTAACTCACAGAGGCTACATCTACACTAGAAGCTTTCTCCTTAAAAAAATATGTTAATGACGGACTCAATTGCACAAGTCATGATCTCATTTGCATATTTTCTGCCAATGGGATTGTTGTGCAAAAACAAGCAGTGTGAACATATTTTTTTGCACAAAATCCCCTTTTTTCACAAGATTCTTATGCCCCCCCAAAAGAGGTATCCTGATCTTGCAGAAAAAGGGGGTTTTGCACAAAAAGAAAACTTCCACACTGCTTGTTTTTGCACAGCAACTCCAGCACAAAATCAGTTTGCCAGAAAATATGCAAATAAGATCATGACTCATGCAAATGAGACCCTCGTTAGCACCTTGTTTGCTGAGAAAATTTGTAGGGTAGCCATAGCCGGAGATTCTGGTGCTGATCATGCAATAGAAGCACATTATGTTTAAACAGCTGCCGTATGAACGTACCTGAAAGTCACAAGGATCAATGATCTGTGTGAAAGGCAGGTGGCCAGTAATTAGAGCCCCATGTATGTTGTGTGCACAAGGGAAGGTAGGAATGTGCACGGGTAGTCTGATAACGGTGTTTAGTGTGTGTTTGTAACAGGCTCCTGCCCATCTCCGGTAGATTTGGGCACCTCCTCCACCAATTGCAATACACACTAGGCCGTTCCTCCCCAGCTGGGTGTGGTTCTTGTTCTTCTGCACAGCACAGCCCGTGGAGACCAGGGACCTGCCATTGGGCTTCCAAATCACACCCTTGTTGAATGGATGGAAACAGAAACCAGACCCACAGCGGGTTTGAGCTGGCTCCAGCTGAGGGACGGGTTTGCCTGGTTTATGGGCATTGGCACAGGACAGCAGTAAGGATTCGTATTCATTTATAGAATCTAAAAAAATAGAAACCTAGAATGTAATGGAATTGGAGAGATAAATGTGTCCATTGAATGGTCAGTTGGATTCAAAGTAACGCTCATATAATTTGTAGTCTATCACTGAGCTACATTCCCCAAAGTTTGCACTGTTAGGAGTTGAGAAGGGAACAAGAGGCTTTTGCAGCTCACACACCCCTGGGCCTGTCTCCATCACTTCTGCCTCTGCCAGGTGAAGGGAGGCCACTGGGCCCAGCATCTTTCTCCCCAACCAGGGCCGGCTTTTGGGGAGAGGGAGGGGCCACTGGAGCTGCTTGGTCCCCTAGCTGTGTCCATGGGGAAGTGGCTCTGCTGAAAACCAGACTGGTTTTCCTATTGTTAGGCAGGACCCCGCAATCCATGTTCTCTCCTGCTTTTGTAGCCTCTGTTGCCTTCTGCAGGTGTCCCTTCTGATGGGACAGGCACGTTCTTCTCAGGATCTGGGTACCATGTTGCCCTAGGAAGGGGTGTGGCCAAAACACAGGTTTTGCTGTGATCAGGATTTGAACCTGCACAGGAAAACCCTATTGGATTTTATAAGGCCAATGCCTCAACCACTCGGCCATCACAGCTCAAAGTAACAGCAGGCCAGGGAAACTCATAAATAATCTCAGTGCCCAGGCCTGACGTCACCTGACCCACAGAATTCACTCAGCAAAACATTTCACCAGTCATGCAGAGGAGTCCTGGCTGTTCAGGTCTAAGGCTGCCTTAGAGGGGAGTTCTGCTTCCAGGTCTCCCTCCTCCTTCTTGGTCTTCTTCCTTCCTTTCCCTCCTTCTTCCTCTTCTCATTTCCCCTTTTCCTTCTTCTCCCTGGTCTCCTGGGACCCCAGTTTATATAGTGAAAATTGAGTCCTACTTAACCAATTATTTTAATATGATTTTACTAACCAAAGCTAACATACTATTATGATTTACCTAACCAATCACACTCCACCACCTTTGTTGATTTTCCCCCAGCAAAATTAATGATACAGCCGACAGAAACAGCTACAATCCAGACAGCGATCACACAGAGAAACAATAGGAAAGTGAAGAGAATTATCACAGAGTTCAAGTGGAAACCTCACAAAGGAGATTCCAGGCAGCCAGGCCATGGGTGTCTCTGAAATTGCCCCTGTCCTGCCTGGCTGTTGCCAAGGTTGCTCTGTGAGGTCACTGCCTCTCAGCCAATGAGCTGAGGTGCTGTAAAAGTTCCTTGTGATGTCACTGCTGCTTTGCAGGCTCATGTCCTGCCACTGGCCAGCCCCTTCACATGTGTGAGCTGCTCCCCCTCTGCCCTGTCACTCATGGCTGGTTCTGGGGCTCAAGCAGGGAACATCAGAGGCTGCTCAGGGGGCCACATTGCTAGGCCAGGGGCCCTCCTGTGGGGCTGTGAGTGTTGCTGTCCCGGCTGTACAGACAGGGCCATAGAGCCTCAGGAGGCTGCAGCGGTGGGAGACACTTCCCTGGTTTCGGGAGGGAGACGAGACGTCAAGGCCCATGACTCGGAGCCAGCTACAGATACCCATGGAAAGCTGATTTTCAGAGGGGTGTGATCAGCCCTTCCTGTGTATCTGGCTTCTTCAAAGGGGCTTAATCAGGAGCTAAAAGTTGAAGAAGGGAGATTTAGAAGGGAGAATTTCTTTCCCTGACAGTCTTTTCTGTGTGCTCCAGTGGCCTAATGGACAAGGCCCTGGCTTCCTAAGCCAGGGTTTGTGGGATCAAGTCCCCTCTGGGGTGACAGTTTTTCTCACTGGCAAAGAGTTTACATTCCTCTGGTCTCTGAAACAATTAGCATGGATGCTCCACAGTTGCTCTCTCCCTCTCTGCCGAAGTTGTTCAGACCCTGCACTAGCAAATGCTGGTGTAAGATGCAGATGTTAGTGCTAAAAGCCCAGGTATTCAAAGTCAGAATGAAGAGGCATATTTTACTCTAGAAGGCCCAGGAGTGACAGCCTGTGGCAGAGCAGGGTCTGTCTGGAGACAAAGTGGACCTGAGGATGAGAAGGCCCATAAGAGGCAGAGACTCCAGAGCAGTGGGGTGGTTAGTTATTTGGTCTGGCAAAAGGACAGAAAAACCCCAGGCCCTGAGCATGGTGCGGGTGAAGCCCACGGGGCAGTTTGCCTGGTGGGGTTTGGAGCGTGGAGAAGCTGTGAAGCTCTGTGAGTGGCTAAGGTCCCTGGCTGAGCTGCGCCACCAGCCTTATGTGCGACTCAAACTGTCCTTCGTCCCCTTTTGTGTGTCTGTTGCGCTTCCAGCTTCTTTCCTCAGGTATGTTCATCCGGCAAAGACCCCAGCAGGGATCTTGTATCTTCCTTTGTGCAGCTCAGCCACAGACACAGCCAGGGCTGGAAGGAAATTGCTGCACTTTGGGAGTCAAAGGTGTTGTCTGGGACCACAGAGCAGTTTCACCCAACATCTTGAGGGGGGCACCATGGCTTAGCTTGCTCCGTCTAAACAGAAGAGCCTGGGTTCAACTCCCAGTGGTGCCTTGTTGCTTCCTTTGCTCACATTTTCCCAGGTCCTTCTGGGACACAGAAGAGGCCTCCCCTGGACACCCATGGAACTGCTGGGCTGACCCAGGGCCTGAAAGGGGCTGTAGCTGCTGCTGACAGGGAAGAAGCTGGGTGGTAAGATGCTGATAGGAAGAGATTCCAGCTGCCTCTTTGCCCTTGGTCTCAGTGCACCATGCCAGCCAGCAGCCACCTTGACCAAATGTCAAACCAGCTGGACTAGCCACCCCACATCACAGTGAGTCGCTAGTGGCCCTGTCAGAGAAGAGCCATTGGCAACTGCAGAGACGTCCCTTCAGCTGCCAGACACGCCTTTCTAAAAGGGCTATTTGTGAGCTGTGTTTGGGTTGGCTGGCTAGTAAAGTTGGTTAGTGCACGAAGCTAGTAATGCCAAGGTCTTGGGTTCAAGCCCTGTGCTGGCCACAGATATGTTTGCTGTGGTGACTGTTCTACCCCTGTCTCCCTCCTTTAGCTGCCTGCTATGGACAGGGAAAGAGAAATAGGCGAAAAACTGTGAGCTTTTCAGGAAATAGGCCAGAAAACTGGTAAGAGGAGGCTCCAGCCTGCACAGACCCAGGGGCTAAAAGGGCCTTGGCCTGGCCTGCTTTCCCCAATAGCAGGGAAACTCTTCTCTTCCCTCTATAGTGGGGCCACTTGTGGGCCTGCTGGCTCAGCTGTTTAGAGCTTGATGCTAAAAATAATGCCCAGGTCATGGGTACAAGCCCCTGCAGACCCCACAACAGCCAAATTAGTTTTGTTTGAGCTGCTCCCCATGAAATGCGGTGAGAGGGAGCCCTTGGCTGTGGGACCCACTTGTGCCTGTTGTTCAGGGTTAAATAAGTTCTTCCCCAGGAGGCTGCCTGTTCCCTTCCCACCTTGCATTGGCTGGGAATCAAATCAAGCAAGGGGCAGCAAACCCCAGGCACCATCATAGTCTGGGCCACAGATAACGACCCTCTTGGAGCTGTGATCCCAGGAGGAGTCTCTGAAGGCCCTGCAGTCCATACGGAGGAATGCCGACATTTTTGGCCAAATGGCCAATGGTCTAGCAAAGAAAGGCCACCTCCCTCCTACCCCCGCATCGTACCAAGTCAGAGCCAAGGTCAAGGAATTGCGGCAGGGGTATGTGAGGGAGGAACCACATTACTGTGCACGCTCTCGGAGAGGATGAAGAGCGGTGAGAGGCAGCCCACAGCTGCAGAACCCATTTGTGCCTGTTTTTTCAGGGTTCAAGTAAAAGTTCAGCAAGGAGTTTTGATGCTCCCTCTTTACATTGCATTGGCTGGGAATCGAACCCAGGTCAACTGCTTGGAAGGCAGCTATGCTCACCACTATACCACCAATGCCTGCCTGCAAAGTTGCTGGGAAAATTAGTTAAGAAATCCTACATCTGCCATGAGGCTAGCCAGAGGCGAGAGGGTGCCTGTGTGGTTTGGGTAAAGCAGAACTTCTTGGCTATTAGGCAGAGACCAGAAGTGGTGACGCTGGGGTAGTGGCTGCCCTGCACTCTCCGTGGTGTGAGGAGCCGGGCGGGAGAGGAGTCCCAGAGGTTGTTGGGTGGGAGAGTAGAGTTTATCAGACTTTGGGCTAAGCTCTAGAGCAGCCAAGGGAGAGACGGGGAAGTGACTTCTGGATACTCTGTGTGGCCCAGGGATGCGGACTAAGAGCCGTCCTTGTGTTTTTTGCCGTAAAGTGTTGTTTCTGGGTCCTTTGCCTAAGATCGAGCACGTCTGCCTTTCGGAGAGCCATGTCACAGGCACAAGCCCCCAGAGACCACTCCAGGGACACATCACAGGACCAAGCAAGGGGCAGAAACACTGGGCACTGTCAGTGTCTGGGCCAGAGATAAAGACCCTCTTGGAGCTGTGATCCGAGGGGGAGTCTCTGCAGGCTCGGCAGTCCAGGAGGAGGAATGCAACATTTATAAACATAAAAAGATAAGAACGGCCATACTGGGTCAGACCAAAGGTCCGTCTAGCCCAGTGTCCTGTCTGCCGACAGTGGCCAGCACCAGGTGCCCCAGAGGGGGTGGACCGAAGACAATGATCAAGTGATTTGTCTCCTGCCATCCGTCTCCAGCCTCTGACAAACAGAGTCCAGGGACACCATTTTATCCCCTGGCTAATAGCCTTTTATGGACCTAACCTCCATGAAATTATCTAACATATGGCCCAATGGCTGATGGCCTTGCAGAGAAAGGCCACCTCCCCACCCCTGCATCCTAGACCAAGTCAGACCCAAGGTCAATGAATTGCGGCAGGGGTGTGTGAGGGCCCGTGAGGGCAGGTCCCGCTCTGGGGAAGCACCGCAGCACTGTGCATACTGTGAGGAACTGGACCGAATCCCGGGGTGTGGGGAGCCCCTGTCTCCAGGGAGAGTTGTGGAGTCTGGGATGGAGATACCTGGGAAGCAGCGGCTGCAGCTTCAAGATGACAACGCTGATGACCTGCAGCTCCAGGGGACGCAGGAGGACTCCCAAACGTCTTCAGGCAGCGGGGAGGGAACATCAGGTGAGTGCTGGGAGGTTGCAACACCCAGGACATGTCGACACTTGCAGTCTCCTTCAGGAGAGGGCTGCAAATGGAGACATTCAAAATTGTAAATGAAACCGGGATTTAAATATCCTGCGCTATATTTGCATAATCGTGTCCGGGTGCTGTTTCAAAATACTTTATTATGAAATAAAAAACACTGTTTAGATGCAGTTATTTGGGGAGAAAACCCTTCTTCGGAAATAACCCTTAAACCCTCCCCTCTGGTCTGGACCTAACAGCGGTGTCAGCGTTTGGTAGTCGGGGCTCTGGACAGCACCTGCACAGAAGGAGATGGCAACTGCGGGACGCCCTGGCCAACTGTCCCAATGTCTCACAGCTGAAAAGAAAACAAAAGAGGCCAATGCAAACAGCCCCCTGGCAGCGAGGGAGTCAGCACGTCGGTGGCTGGGGCAGGGAGCTGGGGGCAGATTTTGACTCTAACTAGCTGGGTGACCTTGGCCCATTCAGTGAACCTCTCCCTGTCTCCATGGCCCTGTCTGTACAGCAGGGACAGCAACACTCACAGGCCCACAGGAGGGGGCTGGTTTAATGCTTCACCCCAGGGCCCAGCAATGAGCCCCCAAGCTTGCCCTGTGCGCTGGAAGCCAGGTTTGCTGTGTGAATTCTGTGGGGCGGGTGAGGTCAGGCCTGGGCACTGGGATTATTTACCACATTCCCTGATCCTGGGACACTGCTGTCTTCACAGCTGTGGTGGCCGAGTGGTTACGGCGTTGGACTTGAAATCCAATAGCGTTTCCCTGCGCAGGTTCAAATCCTGCTCACAGCGAGGCCTGTGTTTTGGCCACACCCCTAACCAGGCAACAAGCTGCACAACCCCTGCGCCACTCTCCCTGTCCCCAGTCAATCCCTTTCTGCGCCTTCCGAGAGAGACAGGGGCCATGGTGCCTCGTTATGGGTCCCTGGGCTCTAGGGAAACGCTCAGCTCCTGCAGCCTCTGCCCATGGCTCAGCCCTACCCTTGGGGGCTGCCCTGCTCCAGTGTGTGATAGGAGTTGAGTGAGAGGATGGAGCGTCTGGGCCTGCCCCCAAAGGTCCATCCATGAAGGGCAGAAATGTTGGGGATATGATGTGGGTCACTCCTCCCGAGGCACACAGTCCCCCCCACCCCGCCCCGTGTTGGGAGCAAAGGGTCTAGAGAAGTATTGGGGGGGGGGGGTCTTGTTCCCTGCTCTTGCTCTGCCTTGGGCAAAGAATTAGTAACAGAATATTTGTCCAAGTTTATGTACAGAAAAAAACTGACAAGCATGTTTCTGTGGGGTGGTGGGTATCGTGTTTGCTTAATGTGCAAAAGGCTCCTGGTTCAAAACCAAACAAAAAGTGGGAACAGGGGGTTCTGCTCCTATTTGTGGCTCCCCAGGTAAACACAGCCCCTGCTGCTTGGGGATAAGCCCAACTCCCAGGTTGAGTAAAGCAAGGAACAGCAGGAGCCCTGACCTAGAAAGGAAGGGGCCAGTGTGTGTGAGTGCATGGCCCAGACAGACAGCCCCAGGGTGCAAGGACAGAGCTGCTGGACATTTTTAGTGGTCCTGAGGCCAGGGGGGGCACATAGGTGTTAACAACACGCTCATGTGGTGCCATGTTCCAGCCACACCAACAGGGAAGGTTTTTTGTGGCATCACCTGATTGCCCCCAACTGTAGCACTTGTACCTGGCTAGATAGAGACCCAGGGCAGCTCCTGCAGGGCACCTTGGAACGACAGCTCTAAGCAAACCTATCAACTTCAAGTTATTAACACCTGCTAAAGCCTGGAATGGAACCAGGGACCTTTAGAGCTTCAGTCTAATGCTCTCCCAACTGAGCTACTTCGGCTGTTTCAAAAAATGTCTCTGGCCTGTAATTCTCTGTCCGGGATGTTTGGCAGCCGGGCCACATGTCGCCCTGCCCAGGAAGGCGAGACTGGCTTTTCCACAGCGCCCCTCCCCCACAGCCCAGAGCCAAGGTTCCCTCTAAGCCAGGCCTGGGCAATACAGGCCAGCGGGCTGGATCCAGCCCATGAAGCCACCCAACATGGCAGCAAGAAGCCTCAGGCAGATTCCCTGCTCGCCCTGCCCCCACGCACAGCTGAGAGAAGGGGCTGCTGGGCCCTTTGTGTCTCTCAGCTGTAGAGGAAAAGGCTTCATGCCTGGTCCCTGCTCCCAGCTTGTTTGTGGCCAATGGGAGCTGCCTGCTTGAAGCCCTGGCCAGTCCCCACAAGCTCTTATTCACCCAGGCGTGTGACCTGTACCCCCTGCGCAGGGAAGGGGCTGCCTGAGAAATGTGCTTGGCTGCTGGGAGTGTCTCCCAGTCAGAGCCTGCCTCTGGCACCCCAGCCCCTCCCTTCCCTCAGCCCACTGGCCCTCCCTGTGATGGAAAAGGGCAAAGACTTGGCAGATTTCATTAATACAGATGAGGCTGGTTTCCCTGACTGGGAATTGAACCCAGGTCTCATAGTGAAAGTGCTGAACCCTACCCACTAGACCATCAGGGACACATGAAGAGGCCTTTTTGCTCACCTACACTAGCCTTTCACAGGCCACTTTCTGTCCCCTTCAGGACACGGGTCCATTTTCCATTGCCCAGAGGGGACAAGAACAGAAACCAAACAGAACATCAGAACAGCCAGATGGGGCCATGCCAGTTGCCAAACTAGCCCAGGATCCTGTCTCACAACAGCAGCCAATTTCATTGCCCAGTGGGAATCCTCAGGACAGACACTTGTTAAGTGACCCCTCCTGTCGCCCATTCCCAGCTTCTAGAATACACCAGCTAGGGACACCTGCGCTGTCCATCCTGGTTAAATGCCATTGATTGACCTTCCCTGCATTAAATTATCCAGTTCTGTTTTGGATCAAATGTCTTGGGCTGCGCAGGCCTTGAGTCATGGCAAGAGCTGGAGGGGAATGGGGAACGGCTGCACTTTGGAATGGGAAGGGGGTGTCTGGCACCATAAAGTAGAACAGTTTGAAAGCTATTTTGAAAGAGGGCCCCAATGGCTTAGCTGGCTAAAGCACCTGCCTTGTAAACAGGAAATCCTGGGTTCAAGTCCCAGTGGTGCCATATTGTTGCATTTGCTCATGTTTACTTATGCCCTTCTGGGACACAGGAGCCGCCTCCCCTGGCCACTGACCACTGCTGGCTCAGGAAAAGGCTGATTGGGGAGGAGTGTTGGGAAGAAGGAAACAACAGGTGAGAAGCACCTGATGCCCACAGACCCTGACTCTCTATGGCTGCAGGAGCAGCAGTGGTTGCTCCCTCAGGATCTCTAGGCCCTGACCTGACCCCCTGAGGGAATCACAAGGGCATGTGGTGCTGGCTCTCCTGTCCCAGCAATTGCAGTCAGAGCCCTGCCTTGCCAGTGCCAGTCACAGCAGCCTCTGTACCTGCTCCAGGCTTGTTGTTTCCTTCTTCCCAATACCCCTCTCAAATCAGCCTTTTCCTGAACCAGCAGTTCCATGGGTGGCCTTAGATGCTGGTATAGACACACAGGACTATGGGTAATAAGCAGGAAGAAGTTGGTATCACAGGGACTTGGTGGGATAATACACTTTATTGGAATATTGGCACAGAAGGGTTCAGCTTGCTCGGGAAGGACTGGCAGGAAAAAGGGAGGACGAGTTTCCTTCGATATGAAACATGCGAACACTTGGCCTGAGGCGGAGATGGACACAGGAGACTTGTCAGGAGTCTCTGGGTGAGGTTAAAGGGGTAAAACCCCAGGGTGATGTCACACTAGAAGTCTATTACAGACACCTCCCCAGGCAGAAGAGGTGCCTGAGGCTTTTTAAACAATTAACAAAATCATCCAAAGTGCAGCTGGTTTCACACACACTCAGCCTCACCCACAGCTGGGAGGCAGTTTGCAGGGAGCTGAAAAGAAACAGAAGAGGGGAAACTGGAGCCTGGCAGAACCAAGTCTTGGGATTCTTCTGTGTCCAGATGTGCTAAACAGCTGGCAGCCAAGCTCCCAAGTGCTGGTCTGTTCCCACCCTCCCCAGGCAGGTGAATTCAGCGTCACCTACAGCTGGGACGCAGTTTGCAGTGAATTGAAAAGAAACTGGCTGGTAGAACCAAGGCTCAGGATACTTCTGTGTCCAGATGTGCAAACAGCTGGCAGCCAAGTGCTAGTTTGTTCCTGCCCTCCCCAGGCAAGTGAATCCCCTCCTCTGGGTGTTACAGGCAGGACTTTGCCTGTCTGGCTTTTAGCCAGGGAACTTTTCTATGCCCAGCAAACGTGACACCCACTGCACTGCAGAAACCAGCCCCCTGCCTTTTGCAAAGAGGCCCCTAGAAGCACTTAGCCCCCTTGTTGTCTCTGCCTGTAAAACAAGGAAAAAGCAAATATCTATCACTGGAAAATGTGGGTGTCAATCCCACTGCCTTTCACATGCAAAGCAAGCACTCTACCACTTGAGCTAATTCCCCACCTTTTATGGAAAAGGGATGCAATCTAGACACAGGCATTGTGTAGACACGGCCTTGGGGTGTCACTAAACTAGCCCCAAGACACATTCCTTGCTTGGACCAGGCATAGTCCTACCTGAGACGTGTGTGACTCAAAAGCCTCCTGTTCCCTGCCCAGTTCCCAACACTGGCTGCAGACCCAGCGATATTTGGTGACTTGGCTGCTGTCCCTGCTGGCAGGGAGCTGTCCCGCACCTGCAGTTCATCCGCCTCCCGGAGAGGCAGCAGCTCTGTGAGGGGGAGAAGCCGGGGCATTTCCCTTCATGTGTAAAACCATCACTGCCGGCCCGGCCTGGGCCAGTGCGCTGGCATCCCTCATGTCTGGAGCATCCGCCAGGGAAAAACTGAAACTGTATCCTGCCAGGCGGGACTCTGACCCGCTATAGGGCTTGGGGTCCCTCCAACCCTCCCCAGCAGGAAATACCAGACAAGGGGTCCCTCCACCCCTCCCCAGGAGGAGCTATGGGGCCAGGGGACCCTCCACCACTCAGCAGGAGCCAATGGGTGCCAGGGGGGCTCACACACAAACAGGGGCACACTCCCTCAATATTGGTGCCCAAGGAAAAACTCACTCTGTTCCTGGAACAGTGAGGAAGACAGAAACTGTGCAGCATCCTTGCTAACTGTTTCAGAGAGCAGAGGAGAGTAAACTCTCTGTCAGTGAGAGAAACTGTCACCCCAGGTGGGACTTGAACCCACAATCCCTGGCTTAGGAGGCCAGTGCCTTGTCCATTAGGCAGAAAAAATTGCCAGGGAAAGAAATTCACCCTTCTAAATGTCCCTTCTTCAACTTTTAGCTCCTAATGAAGCCCCTTTGAAGAAACCAGATACACAGGAAGGGCTGATCACACCCCTCTGAAATCAGCTTTCCATGGGTATCTGTAGCTGGCTCCAAGTCATGGGCCCTGACATCTCGTCTCCCTCCCGAAACCAGGGAAGTGTCTCCCACCGCTGCAGCCTCCTGAGACTCTATGTCCGTGTCTGTACAGCAGGGACAGCAACACACACAGCCCCACAGGAGGGTCCCTGGCCTAGCAATGTTCCCCCCTGAGCAGCCTCTGATGTTCCCTGCTTGAGCCCCAGAACCAGCCCTGAGTGAGGGGGGCAGGGAGAGCAGCTCACACATGCCAAGGGGCTGGCCAGGGGCAGGACATGAGCCTGCAAGGCAGCAGTGACATCACAAGGAACTTTTACAGCACCTCAGCTCATTGGCTGGGAGGCAGTGACCTCACAGAGCAACCTCAGAGACCCCCATGGCCTGGCTGCCTGGAATCTCCTTTGTGAGGTTGCCCCTTGAACTCACCTTTAAGCCAGATCCCTGGTCAATTTACCCTCTGGACCTTACCCACAAATCACGCTGAGCCAATCCTTTAGCATCTACCATCTAAAGGTTTATTACTACAATAATACAATATAGGGCACAGGACACATGCTTCTTTGCTCACCTGCACTAGCCTTTCCCAGGATGAGGGGTCCCTTCTCCCTTGCCCAGAGGGGACAAGAACAGAAACCAAACAGAACATCAAAGCAGCCAGACTGGGCCATGCCAGTTGTCCAACTAGCCCAGGATCCTGTCTCACAACAGCAGCCAATTTCATTGTCCCGAGGGAATCCTCAGGACAGACAGTTATTAAATGATCCCTCCCGTCACCCATTCCCAGCTCCTGGAATACACCAGCTAGGGACACCTGCCCTGTCCATCCTGGTTAAATGCCTTTGATTATGGCTGCCAGGGATCCCGATGTTGAGTAGCTCTGCATTAAGGGTTCTTATTAATGTCAAGAACCTCAAGCAATGTAAAGCCAGAGTGTGATGGAACTGGAAAGGAAAATGTTTACACTAGAAGGAATTTTTTCCAAGGGGGCACTTGGAGTTGAGACAAGGACCAGTTGATCTGCAGTCAAAGACTCTATCACTGAGCTACACCCCCATGGAAGTTAGAATCAGCAGCCAATGTTGGGAACTGAGCAGGGAACAAGAGGCTTTTGTGTAACACCCAACCCAGGTGCTACCCTTGGGCTTGGTCCGCACACTGAGCAGACGGGTGGGAGGGGTCTGATGCTGTCACATATGCAGGGCAAGTCACTCACCTGGCCCCCAGGGGAGGCGGGGGATTTCTATATTTTAGGAAGGGTCCTGAGTCCTGGCTCCCAGCCACGCACCTTGGCAGAAAGACCAATGGCCCCTGCACAAAGTGCATTGTGGGAATAAGAGTTGGGGCAGCAGGAAAGGGGCCGGCCCCTCAGTACCAGGGCGCAGGCAGGAGATGACGGGAGTGAATCCTGCTACCTCTGCCATGGCTTGGCCCAGGAGAGCTGGGGTCTAGCAGCTTTTCACCCCAGCTTTGTGGGAGGCCAAGTAGGAAGGGGCCTCTGGAGGCTCATAGCCCCCTGGCCTGCTGTGTCTGTGGAAAGGGGGGAAGAGGACACATACCTCTCACTGGGGAACAGGGCGCATGGATCCCACTCGTTCCTGCAGAAAATGAAACAGGCTGAGCATTTTGCAGAGAACAGGCCAGAGCCCTTCTCCTGTCCCTGGAGAGATGGAAATGGGGCCGTTCCTTGTGGGGAAAGAAGTGGGTGTGTCGGGAGTGGGGTTCGAGTTCAAACCTCTCCACAGACCAGAACCCCACATTAGGGGCAAGAAAGAGCCTTGAGTCAGGCAGTGGAGAACACTTGGCTCCTATTACCCTGAGATGGGATATTAGGAAATTTTTCACATGCAGCCTGGCTAGCTCAGTTGGTAGAGCATGAGACTCTTAATCTCAGGGTCATGGGTTCAAGCCCCATGCTGAGCGGTGCCCTTCCTTAACTCACAGTCTCAGCCTGTGAGCAATTGGCTCTCACCAGGGTTTTAGAAAGAAAAAGTCTAGTCCTGGGGTCCAGCTTTAGGAGAACCAACTGCAATTTCCATCTTCTGAGGAGAAGGGGAGAAGGGAAGAGGATTTTCTTCTCCTCAGTTCTAGCCACATCAGCCCAGGGGGCAGAAAAAATAACCCTCTGCCCGCTGATTGTCCCCTGTCAGCTTCTGTAGCTTCACCTCCTTCCACAGCAGCTCCAGCTTTGAGCTACTTTTGTGTGTAGGTTGAGCTACTTTTGGGTTCAAGCCCCATGCTGGGTGGTGCCCTTCCTTAACTCCCAGACTCTGGTGCTGATCATGCAATAGAAGCACATTATGTTCAAACAGCTGCCTTGTGAATGTACCTGAAAGTCACAAGGATCAATGATCTGTGTGAAAGGCAGGTGGCCAGTAATTAGAGCCCCATGTATGTTGTGTGCACAAAGGAAGGTCGGAATGTGCACTGGGTAGTCTGATAATGGTGTTTAGTGAAAAGTTATAGGTGTAACGGCGTTGCGCAGGAGGGTTTTTCTTGCACAAGAAGGGGCAGTGTAGATGCTCCTTCTGGTGCAAGAGTCTCTTCTGAAAAAAGTGGTGGCTCATTAGCTATGCAAATGAGGCTCAGCAATATTCTACATTTAGCCTCATTTGCATATTACTCATGCAAGAAGCTACAAGTGTAGACATAGCCCATGTGTCCCTTCTGCTGGGACAGGCATGTTCTTCTCAGGAGTCTCAGAGTTTGGGTACCTTGTTGCCCTAGGAAGGGGTGTGACCAAAACACAGGCCTCCCTGTGAGCAAGATTTGAACCTGTGCAGGGAAACCCTAGCGGATTTCTAGTCCAACATTTTAACCACTCAGCCATCACAGCTCTGAATCTTAGTAGCTCAGGGAAACTGGTAAATAATCCCAGTGCCCAGGCCTGACGTCACCTGTCAGAATTCACACAGCAAACCATTTCAACAGTCATGCAGAGGGGTCCTGGCTGCTCTGGTCTGAGGCTGCCTTGGAGGTGAGTTCTGCTTCCAGGTCTCCCTCCTCCTCCTTGGTCTTCTCCCTTCCTTTCCCTTTCCCTCCTTCTTCCTCTTCTCGTTTCCCCTTTTCCTTCTTCTTATCTATATAGTGATAATTTAGTCCTGCTTAACCAATTATTTTAGTTTAATGTTACTAACCAAAGCTAACATACTATTATGATTTACCTAACCAATCATACTGCACCGCCTTTGTTGATTTTCCCCCAGCAACATTAATGATACAGCCGACAGAAACAGCTACAAACCAGACAGCGATCACTCAGACAAACACTAAGGGTACGTCTAGACTACAGGTTTTTGTCGACAGAAGTTTTATCGACAGTTACTGTCGACAAAGCTTCTGTTGACAAAGAGCATCTAGACTACATTCAGTTCTGTCGACAAAGCAAGCTGCTTTGTCGACAAAACCCTGTAGTCTAGACACAACCCTACAGGCAATAACACCTTCTGTCGACAGAAGGCGTTATGCCTCGTAAAATGCGGTTTACCAGCGTCGACAAAACTGCTGAGTTCTGTCGACGTTATGTCGACAGAACTCAGTGGTAGTGTAGACGCAGGTATAGTTTTGTCGACAAAAGTCCACTTTTGTCGACAAAACTCTGTAGTCTAGACACACCCTAGGAAAGTGAGGATGATAATCATAGAATGCCAATTGCACAAACTCAACTATTGCTAAGCAGTTTTTTTTCTGAACAAATGCTGTTAACTAAGTTCTCTCTATCCACCCTTAGACCTGTTTCTTACTTGGTGATGGTGGGGGTCAATAGGATCAGACCCCCTGGTCACAGTCTAGTGTGACCCTATTGAAATGCCATTTAGGTGGAACATGAGCTCAGGCTTTATAATTAATTGCTGCCACTTTGCCTGCAGAAGGTTTTAGTTTAGATCTGCCAAATAGCTAGAGGCCTTCCAATGGACACACGTTGTTACAGAGAACCATTCCAAGCATAAGACACCAGAACCCACAAGCACAGTCAACACAACTGCAAAGGGATTCAACCCTTCAGTCTTCTGACCCAAAGTCTGATGCCTTTTCTTTTAGGCCACACAGTCCTGTTTAGGAATGGACATTTCAAAGTGTGTAAGAAGGGAGCAGTCTAGCTAGCCAAAGCCGGTTGTTCTGCCAAAGCCGGTTGGGTGGGGAGGGGCTGGTTATGGGGAGGCAGAGTCCTGTGCCTGTCTCAGGGCATCCCAGGGAGGCTCCTTGCAGCCCAGGAGAAGAAGGGGGCTCTGGGTGGAAGGAAACAAGCAAAGCTGGTCCGAGTGGCCATAAGCCAGAACTCCAGTTCAGCCTAATTGAATCACTACTGGCTCATGTAGGTCCCTTGGGCTGTGTCTCGACGGGCCAGTTTTTCCGGAAAATCAGCTGCTTTTCCGGAAAAACTTGCCAGCTGTCTACACTGGCCACTTGAATTTCTGCAAAAGCGCTGACTCCCTACTGTAAGAAATCAGTGCTTTTTGCGGAAATACTGTGCTGCTCCCATTCGGGGAAAGGTCTTTTTCCAAAAGACTTTTGTGCAAAAGGGCCAGTGTAGACAGCTGAGATTTCTTTTTTGCAAAAAATCCCTCCAACTTTATGAGCTTTGGGCTCCCTATCTGCAGGCTCCCCAGAGAAAGAGTTCTGTGCCTCCTGCTGGGTGTCTGATGCCCCCTGGAGCTCAGTCTGATGCTATGATCTGCCTGGCTGAGATGGGCTGGGCCCTAAAACTTAACCTGCCTGGAGCTTGCTGCTTACCCTTGTGGTCTCTTGTGTGGTCCCCAGGAGCTGCCAGGCTCTGACTCTTGCCCCCTGGCACTAGCAGGTGCCCCCCCCAAACAATCTTTTAAATTGTTCTTTCTGGTCCCTCTCAGGGTGTTTTTCTCCTCAGCAGCAGCGCACAAGAGAGAAGCTGTTGCCAGTGGCCCTGCAAGACAAGATGAGCTTTGCCTGCCCCCCTCAGCCTGACTCGTTACTTGGCCCCATTCCTGCCTCTCTTCCCAGTGGCTGAAAGGGGCTGCGGCTGCTGCCGACAGGGAAGAAGCTGGGAGGCAAGGTGCTGGCAGCAAGAGATTCCGGCTGGTTCTTTGCCCTGGGTCTCAGTGCGCCATGCCGGCCACCAGCCACCTTGACCAAACCTCAAAGCATCTGGACTAGTGAGCCCACATCACAGTGAGTTGCTAGTGGCCCTGTCAGAGAAGAGACGCCTTTCTGAAAGGGCCATTTGTGAGCTTGGCTTCTGAAGGCCAACTAGCTCAGTTGGTTAAAGCGTGGTGCTAATAACGCCAAGGTCATGGGTTCAAGCCCCATGTTGGCCACAAGGTTGTTCACTGCAGTGACTACTCTCCCTCCCCACCAGACACACTCTTTAGCTGCCTGCTATGGACAGGGAAGCAGAAACAGACAAAAGGCTGAGAGCTTTGCAGGACTGAGGCCAGAGAACTGGTAGGAGGAGGATCCAGCCTGCACAGACCCAGTGGCTAAAAGGGTCTGGCCAGCTTTCCCCTAATGGCAGGGAAAACTCTTCTCTTCCCTCCATTGTCCCCAGTGGGGTGACCTGATCCCAAATTCCTGCTGCTGCAGTGGCTGGCCCATGGTTCCTCCAGCCCAAGCCACAGAGGGAGGCTCCATATGTCCAGGTGATGGGACCATGTGTACAGCCCACAGAGCTGCTGCCAACCACCTGGTCACCTGCTTCAGTGGCCCAGCAGCCCCTCCCCCAAACCTGCTCCTGCTCAAGGCCCCCCTGAACCCACCCAGGCTCCTGCTCCTCTGACTTCTGCACTAGCCAGCCCACATCTCAGTGAGTCGCCCGTGGCCCCATCAGAGACGAGCTCTGGGCAGCGGCAGAGACGTCCCTGCAGCTGCCTGTGGGGTCTTTCCCAAAGGGCCCCTCGTGGGCTGCTGGCTCAGCTGTTTAGAGCTTGATGCTGATAACGCCCAGGTCGTGGGTGCAAGCCCCATGCAGGCCACAGGGGTGTCTGGTTTGGTGACTTGCCTTTGTGTAGCTGCCTGCTATGGACAGGGAAGGAGAAAGAAGCCCTGGGAGGTGAAGCAGCGGGAAGGAAGCAAGGAGCAGAGTGTCAGCTGCCAGCCCAGAGTCACAGGTGCCCTCTGCCTCCTGGGACCGCCCCTCCCTGAGCCGCCAGCCCCCTGTCTCTCACCGTGCGCCCCGTGGGGAGTCCACTCGCTCTGGGCTCCGGGGGCCTCCCGCTCCCACAGGGAATGACACAGCCCTGTGCCCTAGCCCAGAGCCACTCCCAGCCCGTGTGAAACAGGAGGGTTCATTGAGCATCTGACACAGCACAGGGACCCAGGCAGGCAGCAGGGGCTGCGGGTGGGGAGTGAGGGCACCAGAGGGGGCAGGGAAACAAGTAGCACCAAGACTCTTGCCACCAGGGTCTGGCCACCCGACTCCCTGCCCAGGCTGCTGGGCCCCCGACCACTTCAGCTGCCAGGTCAGCCCGGGAGCTAAGGCAGGAATGGGGGGAAGGAGCCAGTCAAACTGCAGGTGGCAGGAAACACCAGTCTCGCCTTCCTGGGCCGGGCACGACGGCATCATGTTAGTGACACGGCTGCCAGACATCCCGGACAGTTAATAACCAGCTAGAGGGGTTTATGGGTAGCTCAGTGTGGGGAGCCTAAGATGAAATATTTAAAGGTCCCTGGTTCAATCCCAGGCTTTGCCATGTCTCTCGGTGCAGCAGGGCCCTCTCTGGTCCCCTTGCTGTGCTAGTGCCCTGTGACATCCCCTCATCTATCTTAGCCACAGCCCAGCACTGGAAACTCCCATCCATCTGATTAACCCCCTTCACTTCCAACCCCTCCTCAGAGTCCTTGCTTCCTTGGCTAAAGTCCCCTCCCTTGTGTGTGTGGCTGGCAGTGGTTACTAGATGGATCCATTTACATGTAGCTTCACTGAGACCCCCCTTGTTGGCCTGCGCCAGGTCAGTCCGTGTCACTGGCTCAGCGGTTTCTCCCCCCAGCACGCTGCAGAGAAAGCCCTTGTGTGTGAAAGGGCCTCAGGGAGCCCAGAAACCAAGTTAAAAATAAACCAAAAGGAAACATTTTTGCGCCCAGTGGAACTCCTTGCCAGAGGATGTTGTGAAGGTGAAATCTACAAGGAGGTCCAAAACAGAACTGGATTATATAATGCAGGAAAGGTCAATCAATGGCATTGAACCAGGATGGACAGGACAGGTGTCCCTAGCTGGTGTATTCTAGAAGCTGGAAATGGGCAACAGGAGGGGTCACTTAATAACTGTCCGTCCTGAGGATTCCCTCGGGACAATGAAATTGGCTGCTGTCATGAGACAGGATCCTGGGCTAGTTGGACAACTCACATGACTCAGTCTGGCTGCTTTGATGTTCTGTTTGGTTTCTGTTCTTGTCGCCTCTGGGCAAGGGAGAATGGACCCCCTCCCCCCAATCCTGAAGTGGACAGAAAATGGCCTGCGAAAGGCTAGTGTAGGTGAGCAAAAAGGCATGCTTTACGTGTCCCTGGTGGTCTAGTGGTTAGGATCCAGCACTCTCACTGCTGTGGCCTGGGTTCAATTCCCAGTCAGGGAAACCAGCCTGCAGTTTCATGTGACACCTGCCTAGTCTCTTTTCTCACCTATCTGACAGCAGCTGTGACCCAAGAGGTTACTTCAGGTTCCTTCCCACCTCCCTGGTACTGCTAAGACAGCACTTGCCATTTTCAGAAGGGGCAGAACTGGGTCACTCAAACTGCCCCTTTCCTCTCCCATGTCTCTCCCCTGCAGGAAGCTCTGTGGCACACACAGCACTAGCCCAGCGCAGTGTCAGCTCGGCACAAGATCCATTGGTTCAGTTTGGTTGTTGGAGAAGACAACACAGAACTGGCTCCAGCCCCCACTCAGTAACCTGGGGAAATGACCCACCAGGCCTGGGCCCCTCGGAGAGGCAACGATTCCCCACTGGCCAGGGCAGAGCCTCCCTTTGACACAGTCATGGAGCCTTCTCCCCCTGGGCCTGCCTCCCCCTTCACTCAGCTCTCACTGCTCGGTGCTGCCAGGGAGGGGCCTCACCGCTACTCAGTGTTCCTGTTCCAGGAGCAGGTGAGTTTTGTCTTGTGCACCAATATTGAGGTCTTGTGTCTCTGTTCAGGTGTGAGCCCCCAGCGGCGCCTGCCAGTTACTAACAAATATCTTAGCTACACGTTATGGGAGAAAGACACTAACCCAAGGGATAATTAACACTGGGCTGCGGCTAGGCTCTGCCTCCCACAGGGTCACTAGGGAACAGATGGGAGACAAGGCATAAGGCAGATCCAAGGGGCTGGCTAAATCCAGTGTGAGAAGCAAATGGAAAAAGACCCAGCAGCAGGTGAGATAAAAGCATGAAAACATCAGGATCAGGACCAGAGCAGTTCGGCTATGTCTACATTGGCAAGATTTTATGCAAAATCTTGCCGCCTCTCTACACTGGCCACGAGTATTTGCGCAAGAACACTGAGTTTGTAACATACAAAATCAGTGGTTCTTGTGCAAATACTCTGACGCGCCCACTCACGGATAAGCCCTCTTGTCAAGTATTCTTGTGCAAGAGGGCCAGTGTAGACAGCAACGTTAATTTCTTGTGCAACAAAGCCCAATGGCTAAAATGGCCATCGAACCTTTCTTAAACAAGAGAGCATCTACACTGGCACGAATGCTTTTGCACAAAAGCACATGCTAGTGTAGGTGCTCTCCTGTACAAATGCTTTAATGTAAAAATTCTTGCATTAAAAGTATCTGCACAATGTCATACCAGTATAGATATAGCCTACAAGTAAATCCAGGAATTAAACAAAAACCAAAACAAAACAATAAAATGAAATCCCCATTCCTCTCTACTGCAAAACTAATTTTGACCTTTTTGACAATAGCCAACCACTCAGCCTGTGCTCTCTTCCTCCTACTTCCCAACAGGAAAGAAAGAACAATCATCAACAGCAGACAGCAATTACATTAAAGCAACACTGCCTGCCTGCCTGCCTGCCTGCCTGCCTGCCTGCTTGCTTGCTTGCTTCATGCTCAGAAAAAAACACTGTCACTCATTCTCATGGATAGCAAGACCAACCACTTTCAACTGCATTTCTCTAGTTATCAACTATAGAAATGATCCCTGAAAGTACAGTTTTATTAGCACCCGCTTCCTTACACACCCACACTCATGTGCATTCACTTTCTCCTCATGAGGAATGTTTTCAAACAACACTTAGAAAACTAAAAAACAGAAATAATCTCAGCAAAGTGCTTGTCCCATTCAAACACACTCCACCAGGTTTAGAAATCTGCATACTAGAATATGCTCCATGTCCCTGTTTACAGAAACATGCCTCCTGATTAGCATGTGGAGCACCTGGCAGCCAATCAAAATCTCCTGGGCTACGTCTATACTGGCACCCTTTTCCGGAAAAGGGATGCAGATGAGCCAAGTCAGAATTGCAAATGCAGCGGGGATTTAAATTTTCCCCGCTGCATTTGCATGAACATGGCTGCTGCTTTTTTCCAGCTCGGGGCTTTGCCGGAAAAAAGCGCCAGTCTAGACGGGATCTTTCAGAAAATAAAGCCTTTTCCAGAAGATCCCTTATTCCTCTTAAAATCAGGAAAATTTAAATCCCCGCTGCATTTGCAATTCTGACTTGGCTAATCTGCATCCCTTTTCCGGAAAAGGGTACCAGAGTAGACACAGCCCTGCTGTTTCTTCCTGAAACTGCAGTTCCTGGGGCTCCTCTAAGTCAGTGGTAACAAACCGCCAGTTCTCAGACCAGCAAGGGGCCAAGAACCCCTGCGTGCCGGGCAGAGGTAGAAAGTAATAAAGTAGAATTACTTGATCACATTACTCAAAACCTTTTTTAGGTATTTGTACTTTACTCAAGTAATTTATTTTTGTCACACTTTGATTTTTATTCAAATTATTTTATTTTTTTTAGACAATATTGTACTTTTTACTCCACTCCCATGTCCAGAGGTGCTGGGTTACTCACGACTCGCATCATTCTGATTTGCTAAAGCCCAGCTGCATGTGCAAGCACCAGGCATCCAAAAAACAGCCAATCCACAAGCACAATGCCCCTGCCAAGGAAGAAGCCTTTTAATAGCTGCTCCAACACCTTGTCATTCAAACCCAGTATCCCTGCAGGCCGTGCCAGCCTGAGACCTGAGCGAGCAGGGCGGCTGCCCAGGGCTCCGTGCTGAGGGGGTGATATGAGCAGTCTCATGTGACCTTACCTGGGGCCAGGCAGCTAAACAGGAGGGAACCCAGCAGCCAGGGTCAGGGGGGACAGAGGCACTTACTTGTACCGGGTGAATCCTCTGCTCTAGGGGTGTGGCATCGAAACCTTTTGTGCTGGCCGTAATGTTTTTCCTTTATTTAAAATGAAGTTTGATCAACTAACATGAGACAGTTCAAACGTTTAATCATTTAATGATTTAAGTTAAAATTTTCTCCCCAGCTGCAGCCCTAGCAAAATGGCTGGGGTGTGATTATGTCATTAGTGGCGAGTGTCCATTAGTAACCAAGAGTCCATGGAAAGGTTTGGGGCGGGCAGGGGCTCAGCAAAGGGGTGGGGTTTTGGGGAAGGGACGGGATAGATCCTGGCTTGCCCTGACATTTAAAAGGTGCCCTTGGGGGCACGTGGCACCCTGAGCAGCCTCTGATGTTCCCTGTGTGAGCCCCAGTACCAGCCCTGAGTGACAGGGGCAGAGGGGGAGCAGCTCACACATGCCAAGGGGCTGGCCAGGGGCAGGACATGAGCCTGCAAGGCAGCAGTGACATCACAAGGAACTTTTCAAGCTCCTCAGCTCATTGGCTGGGAGACAGTGACCTCACAGAGGGTCCACGGCAACAGCCAGGTGGGACAGGCTGCAGGGCTGGGGCATCTCAGAGACCCCCATGGCCTGGCTGCCTGGAATCTCCTTTGTGAGGTTTCCCCTTGAGGGCAGAAGGGATTGAGGGTCCCATCTGGGAGTGTCTCTGTGGAGATTTCCCCTTTCCCCAGGCTGTAGTGGGAGGGGCTGGCACTGAACTGAAGAGAGACCTGGGAGAAGCAAGAGGAAGGGCTGCAAACACCCAATGAGGATGGGATTTGAACCCATGCATGCAGAGCACAATGGATTAGCAGTCCATCGCCTTAACCACTTGGCCACCTCATCTGAGCTGTTGGGCTTTGTTACCAATTACCCAAAGCCATCACTGCCAGGAACCTTTGTGCCACTCGCTAGCTGGCCAGGGACACCCAGGGTAGGAAGGTTTTGGCTTTTCACAATGTTCCCTGGGCTGTTGTACAAAGCTCAGTGCTCGTAACAAACCCAAACAACCCTTGACTACATCTACACTGCAGGCTTCTTACACAAGAACTGTTTTGTGCAAGAGTTCCTGTGCAAAATGTCTTGTGCAAGAGCACGTCCACACTGCCATGTGCTTTTGTGCAAGAATGTCCGTGGCAGTGTGCACACTCTCTTGTGCTGGAAAGCTCTGATGGCCATTTTAGCCATAGGGATTTCTTGCACAAAAAAACCCGGTTGCCCATTCATACTACCTTCTTGTGCAAGAGCTCTTGCACAAGAGGGTTTATTCCTCATGGGGAGAGGAATAACTCTTGCCCAAGAAGCCCTTTTCCTTCATTTTGCTGTAAATTTACTTGCACAAGAACGCACGCACAGTGTAGATGTTCCTCAAGTTTATGCACAAGAACGGCCATTCTTGAGCAAGAAGCCTGCAGTGTAGACGTAGTCCCTGGGAGCCCAGAAAGGGGCTGTCTAGTCACAGTCTGACTCGGCGCGCGCTCTGCAATGGGAAGACGTCCACGGAGCAGGCAGATGGCAGCGGCACACGGCTCTGGTGGGCCCAGCATCCAGAGGAGCGTTTCCGATATGAGTGTTGACTGACAGTGTCCATCTCTGGTCTGATTTCACAGTGTGGTGAGACACTGGCACCCACAGCAGCATAGATGGGGTGGCTGGAGGGAGTGGCTGGCGGGCGGTCGGTAGGAGCAGCGGCAAGTGGCCAAGGGAGAGGGTGAGCCTCATTTGCATATCTAATGAGCCACCATTGTTGTGGAGGAGGCTCTTGCGCCAGAAGCTGACGGGGGACAATCAGCGGGCGGAGGGTTATTTTTTCTCCCCCCTGGGCTGATGTGGCTAGAACTGAGGAGAAGAAAATCCTCTTCCCTTCCCCTCAGAAGATGGAAATTGCAGTTGGTTCTCTCTCTGGTTCTACTAAAGCTGGACCCCAAGACTAGACTTTTTCTTTCTAAAACCCTGATGAAAACTGAGAGCCAATTGCTCACAGGCTGAGAAAGGGAGTTAAGGAAGGGCACTGCCCAGCATGGGGCTTGAACCCATGACCCTGAGATTAAGAGTCTCATGCTCTACCAACTAAGCTAGCCAGGCTCTCTGTGAAACATTTCCTACTATCCCGTCACAGCATAACAGGAGCCAAGTGTTCTCCACTGCCTGACTCAAGGCTCTTTCTTGCCCCTAATGTGGGGTTCTGGTCTGTGGAGAGGTTTGAACTCGATCCCCACTCCCGACACACCCACTTCTTTCCCCACAAGGAACGGCCCCATTTCCATCTCTCCAGGGACAGGAGAAGGGCTCTGGCCTGTTCTCTGCAAAATGCTCAGCCTGTTTCATTTTCTGCAGGAACGAGTGGGATCCATGCGCCCTGTTCCCCAGTGAGAGGTATGTGTCCTCTTCCCCCCTTTTCACAGACACAGCAGGCCAGGGGGCTATGAACCTCCAGAGGCCCCTTCCTACTTGGCCTCCCACAAAGCTGGGGTGAAAAGCTGCAAGACCCCAGCCCTCCTGGGCCAAGCCATGGCAGAGGTAGCAGGATTCACTCCCGTCATCTCCTGCCCGTGCCCTGGTACTGAGGGGCCGGCCCCTTTCCTGCTGCCCCAACTCTTATTCCCACAATGCACTTTGTGCAGGGGCCGTTGGTCTTTCTGCCAAGGTGCGTGGCTGGGAGCCAGGACTCAGGGCCCTTCCCCCAATCCTCCCTCTGGCCCGCTCACACTGTCTGGCTGCCTCCAGCACGGGCTGAGCTCAGGGGCCAGGTGGGTGACCTGCCCTGCAGCTGTGATGGCATCAGGCCCTTCCCGCCTGCCTGCTCAGTCTGGAGATGGAGCTCCAGTGGCCTCAGACACCCAGCAAGAGGAACAAAACTCTCTTTATTGAACCTCAGGTGATAGAAACCAAAACACCTGAACCTTGTAACAACCTCCTGAGTCTTAGTAGGTCCCACTGAGATTTGAACTCAGATTGCAGGATTCAGAGTCCTGAGTGCTGCCCCTTACACCATGGGACCTGTGGTGTGACAGTGCAGTGGGCACCTCTGACTCTCAGCTCTCAGGCTGGCCTCTGCTCTCCTGGCTCCCTCCAGCTGCTTCATCTCCCAGGACTCCCTGTGAGAAATGTGTCACTTTCACCCCTGGGAGCAGCTCAGCCATGCAAAGGGGCTGCCTGGGGCAGGACATTAGCCCTGGAGGGCAGGGGTGGGTGTGGCAGTGACATCACAAGGGCCTTTTGCAGCCCCTCAGCTTATTGGCTAAAGGAGGTTGGGAGGTGGTGACCTCACAGAGAGTCCATGACAATGGCCAGGTGGGACAGGCTGCAGGGCAGGGGCCATCTCAGAGCCCCCCCATGGCTTTGCTGCAGGGAGTCTCCTTGAGAGTTGCCCTTGAGGCCTTTTCGGAGCCTTTTCCTTTCCCACGACTAACTGACGTAGATGACAGACGTCGCCGTGGAGAAGGAAAGAGCCTCCAAGAAGGCCTCTGTAAATGCAGCAGGGGAGTTAGCTCAAGTGGTAGAGCGCTTGCTTAGTATGCGAGAGGCAGTGGGATCGATGCCCACATTCTCCAACTGCAGCTCAGATCTTATTCCTTATTTTCACTGTCAGGGGCTCAGTGGCCCCCTCCCTCTTCCTACCTGCTCTCCCAAAAGAGACCGACCTGGCTCCCCTTTCTTTGCCACCAGCAATCGCCATGCTGCAAAGCAGAGAGTGGAGATATCAGGCTCCGTGGTGCAATGGAAAGCATGTTGGACTTTTAAGCTGCAACAAAATACAGGACTATGTAGCACTTTAAAGACTAACAAGATGGTTTATTAGATGATGAGCTTTCGTGGGCCAGACCCACTTCCTCAGATCAAATAGTGGAAGAAAATTGTCACAACCATATATAGCAAAGGATACACTTAGAAAAACCGAACACATATGAAAAGGACAAATCAAATTTCAGAACAGAACGGGGATACCGGGTGAATCCTCTGCTCTGGTGGGAGCAGCAGCAGGGTGGGTGGGTGCCGGGGGTAGCAGCTCCCCATTCTCCCTGGGACAGAGGCCCCTGTGGAGGCCCTGTGGGGGGGAGGGTGGGGCAGGCTGTGCTGGAAGAGGCTGGGGGTGGGAGGCTGAGTGGCGTGAGGATTGAAGAACAGGACCCAGAAGCCTGATGCTGAAACTGCCCCTTAATGTGGAGTTTACATCCTGACTGATCAGAATAAAGTGTCTCAAAGGAGCTACAGCCCCACAGCCCAGCCTAGGGATGGCTCAGCCAGTGGGTTAGAAGCACCGGGACACAGAGAGACTCAGGAGCTGCTCAGAGACAAGCACTGGCGAGAAGCAGAACAATTCCCTGAGCAGTCGATTGGTTCTGGCTCATTTGCTGGGACTTAAGGAGAACAACAAAGTCCTGAGTCTCCTCCCTGTGACTGGCCGCTGCTCAGCCAATCAGAACTGGGACTAGAACTGGAACACTGTGTCTACACTGGTGGGCTGTGTCTACACTGGTAGGTTATTGCACAAGAAGGGCCACACTGCCCACTCGCTCTTGTGCAAGAAGTTTTATAGTAAAGTGTAGTAAGAAAGGGCTTCTTGCACAAGAGCTCTTCTCTTTTCTAGCAGGTGTAAGTCTTCTTGCACAAGAGCTCAGGACAGGGGTTTCTTGCACAAGAGAGTGTCCACACTGCCATGGATGCTCTTGCACAGAAACACAGCAGCATGGATGTGATCTTGCACAAGAACCCACCAGTGCAGATATAGCCCACAGGACCTTTGGAGACAAAGTCCAGGGCCCTGTCTCACAGCAGGGCTAAACACCATCCCAATCAATGTCTCTCCAAAGAAGGGAAGTTACCAGGAGTGGGGTTTGAACCCACACAGATAAACATCCATCGGAACTTTAAGTCCAACACCTTAATCACTCGGCCATCATGGTGCTGCTGGAAAAAGCACACATGAGAAAGTTCTCTCCCCAAACAGCCCAGGGACTCGCTCTCAGAGCATCTGCCCATCCGATCTCTGTACCAGGGCTTCCCACCGCGAGGGCGAGAGCTGACCCCTCCTCACAGCGAGGAGGGAAGCAGGGAAAAGGGAAACCAAACAAGACAAAACCTAACGTCCCCAGGAATTCAGAGGGACAAAGGCCTGGAGGGGAAAATATCCCCCCCCCCCTTCACCCAGTGTTTTCCCTGCCTTGCATTC